>NW_022146648.1:0-29884 GCF_002938485.1 Sitophilus oryzae | reverse complement strand
ATCTATTGTAGGTAAATTTAAAAAAAAAAAAAAAAAAAAAAAAAGGTTATAAATGATAAATAATATCCTCCATAAATTAAATGTCGACTTTGAAAATAGTTACTAACTGTCATTAGGAACTTGTCATGACATCAGCTGTTTTGATTGCAATTTTATTTAAGATACATTTGATTATAAGTAAAACTGAAGCCTAGATATGGTATATGAAACCCTAAATAGTAGTTGAAAGAACTATTTTTTTGAACCTGCTTCGATTTATTTAAAAAAAATACAGGGTGTTGCTTTTGAAATAACGAAATTTGTTATCATAAAAGTCTGATGTGTTATCCTGTGATAAAATATATCCATTAAAAATAGATCAGCAACTTTTGAAATAACCCTGTATAATTTACAATAACTAATAGACCATTTTTCAGATAAAGTTTATTTTCTCTTACCATTACACTAAGCTCAGCATAAAGCTAATATTCTGAGGAGAGCGAGTAATGTACCAGGGCTGTAAATAATTGTCTATCTAAAATTGATAGTCCTATGCAAATTTATTATGCAAGGATCTTTAAAACTAAAAACTAAAGATTTTAAACATATATTTAACCCTTATAGTAAATACCTTTTTTGGGTCCAAAAATCCAAAAATGATGCCAATAAGTAAAAAATCCAATAAGAAAAAATATAACTTTGTTTTTTTTTTTTTTTTTTTTTTTGAAACACCCTGTTATAAAAAGAATGCGATAGTTATATAAAATTGGGTGCACTTTCTCCCAACATGTACGTCTACACATGTGTAACTAATCATTTTTGTGTTTCTACAGGCCTTTGCCGTTTCGTGATAACAACGAGGCGAAACCACGTGCGCCACCCTGTGAATATTCAAACGGAGATAGCGTTGATTTTTTCACATTTTTTTTTTTAAATGGGATATCCTGTATTTTTTTAAACATGTCCTTCAAATTTAAATATATCCTTCAAATCGTTTAATTGAATAGCTTTAGTAAGAAGTTTCAATTTTTCTAGTGCACACAATTTTTTTATCTGTAGAATCACCCGCGGAAGTTCGATACACTATTATGACACCCTGTATAAAAAGATTATATCGACAAAAAACCGCAACTAAAAATACCAATGGTCGTGTTCCAGCATTGTTCCGAATACGCAAATATTTATTTATTAAGAGTAATTTTCTGAGCATTTTTTTTAAATCGACCTCTTCAAAATTATTGTATAATGGAGGCTATTCTTGCCGCCAAACAGACACTGAATATTATACAGGGTTGTCCGAACTGTATTCCGGAAACTTTGTCAGTCTAATAACTATTTAGTCAACATGTTTAATTTATGTCAATGACGACAGGTATTGATAATATCGATTACAAATATAGTCCAGTCATCTTAGTCGAAATAGGGTAGGAATCCTGGAATTCAAGATAACCGGCTGTAAACTTGTATAAGCCTTTATTTTAACATCCTAAAACATGTCTCAAAACCTACATATGATAGCGTGTGCGCGACTTGTAGATAACTGGGGTCAAATGTCAAAAATCGATTTTTTGCGCATTTTTTGCAAATATCTCGTTCCCTTTCACATTTACGCTATTTGTATTCATTATAAATATTGTAGAGGATAAAATTCTCTACAACTTTTGTTTCAAAAATTTTTTGTACCACAAACCGTTTTTGAGATAGAGGGCGGTGAGCGCGCAGTCTTTCATTATGTACGGTATCATTTAAGATCAACCTGTAGTCTCGGTCAAAAACAAAAAAAAAAAAAAAAATAAATAAAAAAAAGTAAAAAAAAAATTAATAAATTAAAATAATAAAGAATAATAATTAATAAAATAAATTTGAATTCCGTATAAAGTCCGTCATATTGAAAAATATATAATTATTATAAATAATTTACATTTTTTCATAAAAGATCATATTGAATATAATAATTTTTTTCATAAATTAAGTATATCTTCATTTAATAACACTTACCTCTTTGTACAATTAGAAAATTATTAACAGAAATACTTTAATTAAATTTTAATTATAGTTAGATTTATACTAATTACATTTTAAGTAAATAAAAAGACTAGAAATACATTTTTAATTTACATATGTCTAATAAAAAATCCGATTTGAATATACAGGGTGTCCCAGAAATAAGTGCAGATATTTTAAGGTGTGGTAGATCTGGTCAAAAGCAACGTTTTTTCTCTTTACTGTTTTTCAAATAAGTCCAAAATAACCGAGTTATTTTACTTTGAAAATTTCCAAAAAAAATCATTTTTTGCTAAAATTTTGAGAACCACTGGATCTTTTCTGGATTTTCTTTCATGTAAATTTAAGCTACTACCTATGTTGCCATATTATCAAGAAATTATGTTTTTTAAATTAAAATAAAAAAAATCCAAAATTTTTTCCAAAAAATTCCAAATTTTTAATTTTTTGCAAAAAATACCTCATGGGCGTGTTTCTGAGGCCGAAATATATTACCAGTTAAAAATATTTGCACTTATTTTTGGGACACCCTGTATAAATAATTAAATAAAAATAAATAATTAATAAAAATTATATAAATAATAAAAAATAGAATATTAAATTTAATGTATAAAAATTAATAATAATTAAATAAAAATAAAGACAAAATTAAATAAAAAAAAAAAAGAACTCCATGTTCTTATTTTTAGTTTTCTCCTTCTTCTTCATCATCGTTGTCTGGTCATTGTGGAATTTCGAAGAATTCTTCTTCATTTTTCATCTTCAACGACATTTGTCTCCAAGTCTTCTAGGATTTCGGGGTCAAATGTACCATCTTCATTGACATCACTCTGATAGAGGTGAAGCATTGAGACAAGCATGCCCATTACACTGGCCACAACCTAAAGAGCACGGCAACCCTGATTTCTGCATCCACATCGCGAACCACAACCATTCTTGCAGTTGCAGAATATTGTGTTCAGCAAATTTTCTGGAGCTGGAGGTAATTAGTATAAATCTGACTATAATTAAAATGTAATTAAAGTATTTCTGTTAATCATTTTCTAATTATACAAAGAGGTAAGTGTTATTAAATGAATATATACATAATTTATGAAAAAAAAAATTATATTCAATATGATCTTTTATGAAAAAATGTAAATTATTTATAATTATATATTTTTCAATAATTAACGGACTTTATACGGCGTGTTTTTGACCGAGACTACATGTTGAACTTGAATGATACCGTACATAATGAAAGACTGCGCGCTCACCGCCCTCTATCTCAAAAACGGTTTAAGGTACAAAAAAAATTCTGAAACAAAAGTTGTAGAGAATTTTATCCTCTATACTTAAAAAAATACAAATAGCGTAAATGTGAAAGGGAACGAGATATTTGCAAAAAATGCGCAAAAAATCGATTTTTTGACCTTTGACCTCAGTTATCTATAAGTCGCGCACACGATATCATATATAGGTTTTGAGACATGTTTTAGGATGTTAAAATATAGGTTTATACGAGTTTACGGCCGGTTACCTCGAATTCCGAGGTGAAACCCCTAAGGGTGCGTTTATGTTGGAGCGGCGATAAACGATAAGAGCAGCGATAGTAGCGAAGCAAAGAATATTATTATATTAATTTATATGTTGGTGTTTATATTGGAGCAACGCGTCGAGACACGCTTGGCAATTGAGCAACGATAAGAGCAGCGCTAATTCACTGCTTTTATCGTTTATCGCAGCTCCAACATAAACGTACCCTAAGATGACTGGACTAATATCTCGAGAACCATTACTAGTCATGGCCGGAACAGCGATTTTTTAATAACAGGTACAAGCTGTTCCAGTTGCAAAAGATACCTGTTCCAAGAAACCTGTTCCAGTTGCAAAAGATACCTGTTCCAAGAAACCTGTTCCAGTTCCAAACTGTTCTAAAACGAAAATTAATACCGTAATTGCGTCATTCTGATTCGGTTGCTATTTTTCTTTTTAAATTTATATAAAAGAATATTTTTTGCTTAAATAATGAGAACTACTGGAGATTTTTCTGTTTTCTCTAAATTTAATCTACTAGCTATGTTGCTCCATTATCACGATATAATGTTTTTTTAACTAAAAATTAAAAGAAACTCATATCAAATTTTCGAAAAATATAAACTTTTCCAAAACATGTTTTCCCGAAAAAAACTCATGAGAATCAGAATATACCACCCTACTATGTGCACTTATTTAAGACACACCCTGTATAAGCATTAATGAATAAATATTATAGATTTATAATTTTGTTATAGACTTAAAAAGTAAATTCTTGAAAAAGTTTTTTTTTAATATCTACTATATTTATAATACAAAACAATAACCGACTGTTCTTACACTGTATTTAAAAAAAAACTATAATGCGATAATTATATTGCATTTGGCAACATTGCCAGCATTTTTTTTATAATAAAAAATGATCCTTACCTATTCTGTTTCTGTTTACATTAAAAAAATTAAAATATTTAAAAAAAATTAGTTGAATTTTAAATAAATATTTTAAATAATAACACCTGTTAACAGATAACACCTGAACGGTCGCGTCCGCTAAACTTTGGCTAGACTAGCGCAACCGATATACGACCTCGATTATCAACTGAAACCAGTTCTTTTTACTTAACTGTTTCAAACAGTTCCAAGTTCCTAACTGTTCCAAGTCTCAAAATGTTCCAAGTCCCAAACCGTTCCAAGTCTCAAACTGTTCCAAGTCCCGCTGTTCAGGTTGGGACTTGAAACAGTTTAGGGCCTGGAACAGTTTAGCGCTTGGAACAGTTAAGGACTTGGAACTGTTTAGGGCTTGGAACAGTTAGGAACTTGGAACTGTTTGAAACAGTTAAGTAAAAAGAACTGGTTTGAGTTGATAATCGAGGTCGTATATCGGTTTCGCTAGTGCTAGTGGAACAGTTTGGGACTTGGAACAGTTAAGTAAAAAGAACTAGTTTCAGTTGAGAAACGAGGTAGTATATCGCTTTAGCGACGCGGCCGCTTGGCGTTATATTATCCAGATCGAGTGCGAGTGCACTAATATAGTGCATAGGCGTAAAAAAAACAAGGGTGACGGTTTTCGCAGCGTTGTTGATATTTGATATATTTAATTAAAATTCAACTAAATTATTATTATATATTTTAAATAGGAAATCAATATTTAAAAATACAGAAAGAAAAGAATATCTAATATTTACTATTTTATATAAGTAAAATAGTAAAATACATATATAAAATAAAAACAACTTACATTTCTAGATATTAAACTTAAAGTCCTAGATAGTACACAAATCAAATTCTATTCTTGTAATAATAAAAATTCAACAGACCTATAAATATTTATACCCTAAATTAAACAACTAAACAAATAATAACAGAGATAGACTAAAATATTTTGGTTGGCTCAAAGAGTACCAACAAGCAAAGTAGTATTATAACATCTAATTATAAATTAACACGAAGAATCTTGAAAGGAATTGTTAACGTTTATAAATAACAATTATTTTAATTTGTTTCCACTATCTTCTTCGGCGATAGGTTAAAACAACTCCCGCTTAATTATGATGATTGTTGTGTACTGCACTAAGTAACTCTAGATAATAATTCAGTAGCACGAATTAGCCAAAACAAAAAAATTTAAAGTAAATTCCTTATACCTATTTCGAAAATTACCATGCCTATAAAAAAGGTCGTCGCCTTTATCATAATAAGCTGTTCCTTTGTCGGTGTGTATACATTTTTTACGCAGAGTTTTTTTTAATGTAAACAGAATAGGTGTAGGGAATTTCTTACCATCAAAAAAACGTACTGGCGATGTTGCCAAATGCAATATAATATATAATTATCTCATTTTGAAAAATACACTATTAAGAATCTAGTATCACAAATATAGTAGATAACATAATTTAAACAATTCCAATAATTTATTTCTTTAAGTATTTAGTTTAAGTTGCAGTGTTTTGAAACGGCTGGAACAGTTGGAACTGGAACTGGTATAAGATAGCACATAAACCTGTTCCAAGCCAGTTCCAAAACAAACCTGTTTCGAAAATAACAGATCCTGTTCCAAAGCGTCATCACTAACCATTACTCGTAGCGATTTTTATCAAGAGATCTTTTTTACGTAAAAAACGTCGTAAATGTATATTTTTTTACTCGGTAGTTTTATACAGGTACGGACGAAAAGTTACTTTTCAAACCAGTTAAAAAATGTGTAGGTGGCGCCCTCTACAAGTAGGAGACATATTGACATCAATCAAATTTCTCACGTTAAAGAACAACCAAACCAAATCAAACCAGACATCATTTTTCATCCAAATATTAACGTTACTTTAGAAATTATTTGGAAAAAATCGAAATGAAAATGAAACTTCTACACCCCGTATCTCCGAAACTAAGCTTTTTAGGACATACATTTATATGAACTTTTTTATTTATTTTTATCTGCAAAATATGCTCAGTGGTGACGCTAGAACCTTTTTTTTGGTTTGGTTTGGGGGGGGGGGGAGGACAAGCAATTTTCCAAACTTCCTACTTTTTTTAGAGGCCATAATACATGTAATAATGTATCGTGATAGGAATAAAAACCCTTGTTTTAAAAAAAAAATGTTTTATTAATTTGAAATTTAAGTTTAACATTATTGAACATTATAACATGCATAAATAATTATTGTTATGACAACTCTAAAGTTAAAATAAAATCGTACCATCCTTAATATTTTATTTAATAACTAGCGTGTACCAGCGACTTCGTTCGCTTCGATTTAATCATTAGTAATGGTGATGACAAAGCAAAGCAAGAATTTCCATTAACATACAAACTGGATAAAATTTTCTCACATTTATGTCAGCATGAGAAAAAACAATATGGCGATATTATTATATAACTTGGTAATATTTGGGGGGTAGTTTCATCTCGTTGGAATTTGACTTTCGAAAAATCCGTTTGCCAAAAATAAGCTTTTTACGTCAAGCCGTTTAAGCAGAATCGTCGTTAAGAAATTACCCAACTTTTTGGAACACCCTGTATGATTTTTTAAAAAATTTCAAAATATGTAAAAAAACCAAATAAATTATGCTTGTCCAAGCCTTTTCCCGAAAGACTAACCGTTTTATAAATATCAAATATTGTAATATTTGAGGGGCGTTTTCACCCTCTTGGAATTTGAGATACGAGAAACCCTCCTTATCGAACCTCTACACCCCACAGTCAATCCGTTTGCCAAAAATCAGCTTTAAACGTCAAGCAATTTAAGCAGAATCGTGATTACTCAATGGCCATATTTTATGAAACACCCTGTATATATTATATTATTATATTATAAAAATCTTAAAATATGTAAAACAACAAAATAAAATATACGTGTTTAAGAGTTTTTCCGAAAAACTAACCGGTTTTTAAATAACAAATATTTTAATATATGAGGGATAGTTTCACCCTCTAAGAATTCGAGTTTCGAGAAATCCTTTCTTATCGAACCTGTACATCCTAAAGTCAATCTGTTTTCCAAAAATCAGCTTTTTACGTCAAGCGTTTTAAGCAGGATCGTGATTAATCCATTACCAGATTTTTCGAAACACCCTGTATACATTTTTAAAAAATCTTAAAATATGTAAAAAAACAAAATAAAATATACGTGTTTAAGCGTTTTTTTCGGAAACTTGACCGTTTTTTAAATAAAAAATATTGTAATATTTGAGGGGTGGTTTCACCCTCTTGGAACTGGAATTTCGAAAAATCCCTTCTTATCGAACCTCTACACTCTAGAATCAACCTGTATGCCAAAATTGAGCTTCTTACGTTGAATGGTTTGAGCAGGATCGTGATTAATCAGTATGTCAGTCACACACTTAAGGATTTTATACATACTATATTAGTATAGAATAGTCGTCTGGTCTTCAAAGTGGCCCAAGTTGTTATTATTTTTTGTAAATCTAAGTTGATGGCAATATTTTATTTTTGACAAATTTGGGATTTAGACGTCGCGTCGCGTTGTCATGACTAATTTCCCAACTCAATTATACAACGGGGGGGGGGGCATCCCCCCCCCCCCCATAGCTTCACCACGGAATATGCTGTCGAAGTTTCCGGAATACAGTTCGGATTACCCTGTATATTGCGCTCACAAATTGACATCGAATGTTATTTATAGAATTTTTTTTGTATAGGTGACAATGGAGCACTACTTCCAAACACTACAATGTATGCTGGGACTCTGCTTTGTAATCAAACACCTTGTACATGTATACCCGGCTGTCCGTTTACTATCTACTTAGAATTTTTATCCCGTAAGGATTAATATTTACATATTTTTATCATCAAGCATATTAGTATTAAGCAATTAATATTTTAGCAAAATATTTAGAAAATATGAAGCCTAATATTCTGGCTACTTACGCTGGAGTGACTATACCGTATCCATTGACCCAGGATGATGCTTGTGATGGGATAGAAAACACTCAGTGCCCGATAGTAAAAAATGAACACATTAAATATAAAATATCGATGGATATTTTAAATATTTTTCCTGAGGTAACGTTGTTGTTTAATTCTTATCAACTGTATTGAAATACTTAACGTCAATTTTCAAAAAGTATATTTAGCATATATTTGAGATGGCTATTGTCCTGTTCCACGGAACCTTTACGCATTTGTTGTGTTGATCCTCTGATTTCTAGGTCACATTCTGCAGTCCTATGTACTATTTTCAGTCAGTCTAATAACTTGGAGACTACTACTACAACTACTCAGAAATATATCTACTAATTTCAAAATTTATTAATTACTAATTTTTGTAGGTAACAGTGGCACTAGAATTCACTATTAAAGACCAAGACACTGGCGATGCTGTTATATGTGTACTTTTTGATATTGATGTAAGGAAAATTGATTGTCCCAGCTGAGAAATAATATAAATGTAATAAATACGTTATAATAGACTACATAAATTAAAGATATGAAGTGCCTACATTTCTTTGCCTATGGTAGATAATGACTCAGTATTAAAACAGCCGCTACACTATCCCCGAAATGTTTTAGGAAATATATCTGGAAATAATTCTATAATTCCTCAATAATTAATTGATAATTTTCGACTTGGCAGCTAAAATTATTGTTCAAAACATTGAAAATGCTGAGAAGCGTCTTCAACATTTCCCTCGTATAATAAAAATATTGACAAAAGTATCCATAGAAAAATAGGTGGACATAACTCGACAATAGGTTATGATATTCACGTAACATTGACATTTTTCATCGTTTTATTTACATTTATATAACTGTTAATAAATTATTATACAGGGTGAGTTTCCTACAATGTTCTCTATGGGTATCTCGGAAACTACTGGAGATAGAGAGTCGATTAAATGGGGAAAGAATTGCAGTTTTATGGGGTCATAAATATGCGCCTTTCAGATTTTTGAAAAAGTGCATGGCTTACTAGATATTTCGAAAAAAATAAATTTCGGCTATTTTAAAAATTGTCCCTAAATCCATTATAAGCTATTTTAGAAAAAAAGTTTTCAGATAAAAGTTGTAGATAATCACATCCTTAATGAAATTATGTCCTGCGCTTTTTTCTAAAGCCTGTCATTTTTGACATATGATATAAACACATGTTTTTTTAAATGGAAACCATAGTTGGCCATGACTTCATAAAAAGCGCCATTTTTTAAGCTTTTTAGCGATATAAGCTATAATATGTTTTCTTCGAAAAATTAGTGAGTTATAGCCAATTCTTATCATTTTTAAACAATTTCACTTAGTTGGCCATAGAAAGATAAGAATTGGCTATAACTAAATTTAACTTTTTTAACATGTCTTGAAAACCGTTCTCTAAAAACACCGGTCCACGTATCCTCCAAAATGTATGTTCAAGAAAACTTGAACCAATAATCCTACACGCTTTTCTTCATTTGAAAAATGCATATTTACAATTTTTGTTTATTTTAATTTACAAAATTTGGATGTGACAGCTTCACATTTATGTGAGCAAAGACGATTAAACTTGTTTCCATGGCCAACTAAGTGAAATTGTTTAAAAATTATAAGAATTGGCTATAACTTAGTAATTTTTCGAAGAAAACATATTATACCTTATATCGCTGAAAAGCTTAAAAAATGGCGTTTTTTATGAAGCTATGGCCAACTATGGTTTCCCTTTAAAAAAAACATATATTTGTGTCATATGTCAAAAATGACCGTCTATAGAAAAAACGGAGGACAGAATATCATTAAGGATGTGATTATTTACAACTTTTATCTCAAAACTTTTTATCTAAAATAGCTTATAATGGAATTAGAGACAATTTTTAAAATAGCCGATATTTGTTTTTTTCGAGATACCATGAAAGTCATGAACTTTTTCAAAAATCTGAAAGGCGCATATTTATGACCCCATAAAACTGCAATTCTTTCCCCATTTAACCGACTCTCTATCTTTAGTAGTTTCCGAGATACCCATAGAGAACACCGTAGGAAACTCACCCTGTATATTATATTATGCCGGGTCCAGACTAAGGCGACAAAAAGTAAACACGATTTTGAGACAAAAACAAGACAAACTTGCGACAAAATAATGGAGAATTCTGACAATATGGCGATTCTCCAATAGCAATTGAAACTGCGATTGCGATTTTTAAATCGCTCCGACTGTAACCTGTGATTGCGATTGATTATTATATTAATATTGTACTAGGCATATAATTCTCTGTGTATGCATCTATAGCTTAACAGTTAAAAAAAAGTTAATAAAAATCAATTGTTTAGTTTTCAATTTTTTTTTAAGGCTCTCCTTCCCACTGGCGCTAGCTTAGAATTTGTAAGGGTTTGGCTATCACAAAATGCTGCAAAAACCATGTGACCTTTCTTCACGAATCTTTTTTTATTTGTTTGTATACATCTTAAGACGTGCTTATAATTATATTTCCTTCCCCAAACTCAACTCAAACTGTTTCAAATTTACCCCTAAAACCCCCTAAAAAAAGACGATTTTATAAGTAATTTTTTTAGCATTAAATGTATTCAAATCGATTTTAAAACTAATTACGAGCATGTCTGGAAGCTTCCTTAATAAAGTGAAACAAAAATTATTTCAAAATATTAAAAAACATGGTCACAATTTTGTGACGCCCGAGCCTCTGCAAACCCAATTTTGATCATTTTTGTTGTCCGTAATGTGGCGCCCTCACGTGAATTTTGTTGCTGACGCTTTTGAAGGCGGGCAAAGGAAACCAGGTACGTATTCGAATTATTTGGTTAAATTATTTTATAACGCTTGTCTCTTACACAATAATTTAAAATTGTTATTTTGTAATCAAATCATACGGCAAACAACATTTGCGTTGCATCTATTGTGTGTGTATGGTCATTGATCGTGATGCAATGTAACAAAACAAAACAATAAATAATTAATAAGATGGTTTGACCACTGTGTAGTAATGGAAGTCTACAGTAATTTGCACCGGCGCCGGCCGGCGCGCGGCGCCACTTCAATAAGCAAAAATTAGAGTAAAATCGTTATATCGCATTAAATAAAGAGATAATACATGATACATGATATAGGGATTATATGATATAATAATTGTTACTACCTATTCTTACTTTGCTCTATTATTTTTAAATTGTTTAAAAAATTAATATTGTTAAAAGTGATAAAAATTATACTACTATGTATTATACTGGTGATAGTTAAAGTGCCATAATAGTAGTACTCTACAAACAAAAAATAATTCGTAAAAAACACACCAAAATAAAATAAAAAACACTGAGACGATATATTTACTCAAAAAGTATTTACTACATATACGAAGTCAATGGACATACATATAAGCAATATTAATGCATATAAATATTTATTATATCAGATAATAATATTGTTTAAACAATGGACGATTACGATGGACTACTTAACTTTTAACAGAGATATTTCTAATAGACATATTTCTACATTTTCTAGGATCCACCATTTCGGTCAAAAGACATTTTATGTAGAATTCCGTAAGCTGTTTTTTAGATTTTTCTTTCCAAAAAACTTCATCTTTGAAAATAATTTCGTGTTTAATCCCCAAGGGTGTTCACACAGGAAACAACAGAGAGCCAGGGTCACTAAAAACATTGATTATCTCCAAAAAAAATATATTAATATTTCATAAATCTTGTTATCAATTTACAACAAGTAGGCTTTGGAGCATCACAAAACAAAAGCAAATGAATAATGGAATTGTCGTAACTAATAAAATGCTATTATATCGCAGCAGAAGTCTCAATTTTGTATTTTTTTTAAAACGTATATTTTACAAATATTTTTTTTATGATGAATGTAGATGATAGGGGTAAGTTTTTACTGTTTTTCTGCCTCTTTCACATTTTAATAATGTTTTCCCATATTTGTATTAGGGTCATTTTTGTTAAAATATATTTTTCAAAAAAAAAGCCTTTAAAATTTATGAACGATTTAAAAAAAAAATGTAGAAATATCGTATTTTTTATACATGTCATTCGCTTAGGTAGTCCTTATTCTTTTATGTCGAGCAAAATAAATCTGCCCCAAACTGCCACCCTGTGTAGAGCATATTGTTTTGTTGGACTGTCCGGCAATAGTGCGTCAAGCATCTGTAGCTTCTAGAATAAAAAAACTTTTTTAAGTTTGCACACCTAAAGTATGTACGAGGATGTATTTCAGGAAAATATTTTAACTTCTATAGGGTGGCTCAAAAAAGTGTGAGTGGACCGGGATGATTTTTTTAAAGGGAACACTCTGTATATTGTTGTATTTTTGGCTTCCTTTCTGATCACTTTACATAATCCTAAGATAAGATGTAAATATATTTGGATAGTTTCAGAGATATGAATAAAAAAATAAAAAATATATATTTTTCAATAAGTTACAAAGTAAGTTGATAAAATATTGCATTTTCAAAATAATTACAAATAAAATGAAGGTACAACGCTTATCATATTTTTATGCAATTGTCCCAAAAGTCTTAAAATCGATTTTTAAGAAAAAACTAGTTTTATAACAAGTTCATTACTTTTGACTTTTGAGACACCCTGTATAACATTTTTTTTTACATATTATGATGCTTCTAGGCTCATTCATTTTTTGGAAACTAGTTAAGGGGTGACTTGACCTGAATCTGCGAAAATATGATTTTTTATGTGGGTTAATATTGTAACACCCTGTATAAACCATTTCCTATGCACTAATAATTCTTAATTTTTTCATATTTTGTATTGACTTTGTAATTTTAACACATATTGAATATCTACGAGCAAAATAATTTTTCCATAAAATATGGTCCACCGTTAGGATTTTGGGCGCCGCGCCGTTGACCCTGGATTTATCGAGAGATTCGTAAGTGTATGTAGTCTTCTGTTAGTTTAAAAGCTACCTCGTCTCTTCGGATTCCCCTCCCAACACCCCCCATAGCTTCACCACTGTAAGACAATTATTACTTTTTTCCAAAGGATCCTTGATTAAAAATTAGTGTTTCTAAACCACCATGACACTCTAGATTCAATTTAAAATACGATTTAAAGCGTAAATGTCCAAAATGAAGATGATATGTTATTCTATGCAGAGTGTCATTTCATATCGAATAAAAAAAATAAAAAAAAAAAAAAAAAAAAAAAAAAAAAAAAAAGTTGTAGTCATTCCGGTGAAACAGGAATGATCGAAACGAATTGAATAGCGTCAAATCAATCTTAATTTATGTCATTGCAGCATACAAATCTCATTTTTATCAGAAACAAAATAAAAAATGTATAAGGAAAACCATTTTCGAGAAACACCCGGTAAATTATATCTTACCTTAAAATTATATATTCTCTACAAATAGGGAGAATTTTCCGCGTAAAATGAATACTTTTAGAATAAACTCTATAACTTTTTATTTTACAAACGTACAACAACCAGAATTAGAACAAATAACATAGAACATTTATCATAGTATAGAACATTAGACTCATGGCGCGAAAGGGGGGGAACAGGGGCATTTCCCCTCCCCCTGATCCTGGAAACAATAAAACTAAAAATCTTTCATTACATCCAATCTGGTAAAAAAATAATCCATTATATGAAATTAGGCTGTTACTTGTCAAAAATTAATAAAAAATGTCGGTAATATTTGGAAAAACTGGAAATCGTCCTATTTTCACCAAAATTGTATACACCCTATTTTAAGTCGTAGATACGAATCTACTTTTTTCTTGGCGGTCTCTTACCGTTTTTCAGAAAAACGAAAATTATTTCAACATTGAATTTTTCTTTATTTCGCCCTTATAAAGTAATAAATTTCATATGTTTTAATTCCATATTATCAAAATTTTATCTAAAAGCCACACTTGATGGGGATAGGAAAAAATGTCCAATCATTTACTGAAATAAAACACTTTTCTTAACAAATATCAACAGAAAATGGAGACCAGATGGAGTTTGACATTTCATGTATCCTTTTTTCTCTCTCCTATGTAATAACAGAGACAAATATATTCCTTAGACCCTAAACTATGCCTATCTTCCAATTTTTCGGGTGATGGATTATTAAATTAAATTAGCTCTAATTATGAGATCGACATAATTAAATATACACCCTATATCCACAAAATTACACGGAAGATTTGATTCATTGGTTTAACTTCTTTCGAGGGTATCTTTAATTAAATATAACAACAATAGATTAACACCATATAATATGCATATCATACATATAGATATGTATAGTATTATGTATGGTATAACCACGAATTTGCACGAAAGAGTTTTGAATGCATTGGTTACAACTTCCATGCAGAGGTTGTTAATCTTTTGTGCTTATATTATATCAAAAAAAAATAAAAAAAAAAAAAAAAAAAAAGTTAAAACCAATGCAATCAAAACTCTTCCGCCCCGTTAATGTGGATAAGGTTAAAAATAGTCAGATCTCGTTGGTAAAATAGCAGTTTTGGGAAGGAGCCGTTCTTGTGGCGACCGCCTTTCGTAATTCCAGAATAAGCGAAAAAAAACACGCTAAATTTAGGTTTAGCATTGGCAGCGTTGCTTTAAATGCAAGAAACACATAAACTTACATCGGGTTTCTCTTATTACCGATCTGAACCGTCCTAGAACTGTGATGCGTATGAGCAAAAGGAAATAGTGAAACATTATTTCATTGCGATGCGCTGCCAGAGTTCTTGGACTTCCGGAACGAATAACAAGAACCCGAACCAACCATAAACCAACATTTTTCAGATCGTTACCAAATTATTTAAGCAAACTGCCTCTATTCGGGCATAAAATTGTAAGTGTGCAAACAAGCTAATCAAAAATAGCAAAAAACATTTCTGACTTATCAAACCTAACAAAAAATGGCTTAGAAAAGCCTCCTTAAAAAATATGAGAAATTAAAGAAAAAAACATCAAAATTGAGACATTATGTTTCTTTCTGAAAAACGGTAATAAGAGACCCCAGGAAAAGTTCAGATTCATAATCTACGACTTCAAAATAGGGTGGATACCAATTTTGGTGAAAATCGGACGGATTTCCCCAGTTTTTCCTAAATACCAAAAATGTAATTTTTTATTCAAAAAAAAAAAAAAAAAAATAGTAATTATTTAAAAATAAAAAAAAAAAAAAAAACGAAAAAAAAAAAAAAAAAAAAGGAAAAATGGGAAAGAAGAGAGAAGAAAAGATATAGCATTCTTTAGTTTAAAGGTCTTAGAATATATGTCTCTGATACATAGGGAAGAGAAAGAAAGATATATCAAATGTCAAACTTCATCGGCCATCTGGTCTCCATTTTCTTTGCTCTATTTTGTTTAAGAAAAAGTGGTTTCAGTAGAAATGTTGGACATTTTCTATCCCCCAATCAAAGTTGGCTTTTAGAAATAAAACTTTAGATAAATAATGAAAACATATAAAATTATACTTATAGGGCCGAAAGAAAGAAAAAATCAAATGGTAAATAAATTTCTTTTTCTGAAACAAACGTAGGAGACCGCCAAAGAAAAAAGTTTCAGATTCAGTAAATCTACGACCTCAAAATAGGTGTATACCAATTTATCCCTCCACTATTAATAAGATTAATCCACAATTTCTATCACTCTGAATACATTCTTATACTTGCCGAACGCTCCTTTCCACAGCACTAATGTAAGTTCTGCGTCTGCGTGCCCTCCTAAATGTGATGTTCATATTTACTCTATACCCAACTATCACATGACAACACTAATGCTCGAAGTATATATATTAACATATTTCATTTTTACCTTGCCCCCCCCCCTAAATTTCATTCTTATTTTAATTTTAAAAAAAAAAATACAAATATTTAAATTATTAATCTTAACCTAATTATACTCTATTCATTTACTATTATAAACGAAGTTACTTTTTAACTTAGTTTTAAATAAAAAAAAAAATAAACCATATTTATCACATACATACGACTACTATGTCATCTGAAATATAAAACATATCACAGAGTAAAACGATCTTAGCTTTGATCTAATCCGGACAGCATTCAATTTCTATGAGACCACAGGCTTCATGAATGACTGGCATTTTACCCACATTTCCATAGGTTTGGATCGCGAATAAAGGTCATTGCAGTAGATGCAAGCAACCTCATCCTTGTCGTCGCTAGTAGTGGAAAAAGGATCGTGATTTTCTTCATTTCATGATGTCTGAAAACGATCATTATATCGAGCGACACCTTTTGTCTCTTAGACCTAAATTTTCTGTCGGCATTATTTTCTTTTTTCTTGCCTTCTCTTTTAATTCATCTAAATTTGGTGTTGAAGTAAAAACCAACTTACCTGACTTCTTTTTTATGTTTTATTTCAATTTTTTTTTTTTGTTCATATATGTACAAACTTTAATGATGTATTGACTCTAGCATTATCGAATAATTGTTAAGGTTCTATTGTTGAAAAGTATCCATTTCTAATTCAGTGAGATCAGTTTGATCTGATGGTTCTTCTAAGACATCAGAAGGAGAAAACATCCATTCCGGAAAAATATCTGGATTTGGAGGGTAAATGCCGTGGTTTTAAAGCCACTAACTGCATTGCCCATAACAGACGCTTTTTCATAGGCTTCCGAAAATAGTTGCCCAACTTGAAACGCCGTCACTGTTCTGGCCGGATTTGCCTTCCTACATTTGGTAATTGCTTGATTATAGTAGTTTGATAAAGGACCAAAAAAACTTACGTCTAAAGGCTGGATACGGTGAGTACAGTGAGGTGGTGTGCATAGCAAAACAACACCATGTCTCTTCGCATATTCTAGAGCTGGTAGATATTTATGGCTAGAATGACCATCAAGGATTAGCAGAACTTTTCTATCTACGGATGCATTGGAAATATTTTACGAAAGTGCGTAACCATTTTCAAATAAAATTCCAACACGGAGATAAGTCATCCCAGCCCATTCTATATAGTTGAAAGTCCCGATGGGTACATCATCCGTCAAATCTGGCTTTGAATTTTTTCTTGCAAATATTATTGCGGGGGAAACGAATGAGCCTATTGTGTTCATACAACACACAACAGTTGTATGAGCACCACGCTCAGCACTGGTGATTGTTCCAACCTGTTTCCGTCCTTTCGTGGCAAACATTTTAGATGGTCTTTGTACCGTTGATAGTCCTGACTCATCTATATTATATATCCTTTCTGGTGGAATTCATTATTCCCCATTATATTTTCGAAAATGTCCGAAGAACTTTTTACTTTCACTCTGTTAAACGCTGAGGCTCGGGCTACTGACGTAGCTTCCGGCTGTCTAAGCGATATGTCAGAATTTCTCTTCCGGAACCCATAAAGCCAATCCCATCCAGCCATTTTATTCTCTTAATTGAAACGGTGTGGTAAATGATTCTGCTCTGCAAATTCATAAGCTAAATGATGGAGTTCCGTGGTTGTTAAACCATAAAATTGTTCTTCGACTTTTTTATGTAATTCACTAATTCTCTTTTCTTTTCAGGCGGAAAAGTAGTGCCCCATCTTCCAAGACCTTTATCTGATCCCTTAATGCGTTTATTTACATTCCGGCACCTACGTCTCAAAGTGGCTTGAGGGACATCTCATCATAAATCTCTTTTGGCTGCAGCTAACCAACCCATTTCCCCTCGTTCGATGGACTGAATCGCTTCTTTCATGTCATTTTGACTCCACTGCTGTCTATCTGACTTTCGTGAGTAGTTTCCCACCATCTCTGGAAATAAATAAATTAAGCTTAAATGACATACTATATCATTTTAAACTGATAAGCCCTATGTCATATTACCCATAAATACATTGGCAGCATTTAATTGTTCTAACTTTTCACAAAATATAATTATTAGATTCATTAGCATTGGAAATTCAAGATAACGGATGGAACTTACCTGCCTTGGCCTTAACTTCCAAAAAATACGATTAGCGAAAACACGAAAACGAAACTCGTGGAACAAAAACTGCCTTCTGACAAAAACATATACTCGTCTAAAAGCTACAAGCCAACTGATTGACATCCCGTATTAAGTGTGTCACGTGACGCACATGTGAGGAAGAAGTAGAGATAGAACAACACCAGAGATAGAACAACATCGCGGGAAATTTGAATTTGGGCAGTATGTCATTTTACCCGCATATGCCATTTTAAGCCCATCCCTAATAAATCAGAGAAAAAATCAATCGCAGTTTACTATAAAATGTTTCAATGGAACACGAAATTACATTCGCAACAAAATCGCCAAATCCCAACTCGCAGATAAAATGTTATCACTTTCCTAGTTTACAAAATCACAATAGCAGCAAAATCGCAAATTGCAACTCTCAACTATAGTAATATTGGTTGCCTAAATTGAAACTCGCAAATCGCAGCAAAATCGCAAATCGCCACTATAATAATATTGGTTGGCTTAATTGAAATTCGCCAATAGAAGAAATCGCAGTCGCCGTTTCCTATTAGAGCCACACATCAGTTGCGAGTGCGAATTTAAAATCGCTGCGATTGAATCTTAGTTTGCGATTTGTTGCTCATCTCTAAACTTGGGCTCGGGTGTTATTGGTGTCCTTGTATTCTTTAGTCATTGCCTAAAGATCTAAAACCTAATTTGTGCATTAAAATTGAATATCCTGAACGTCACTATTGTGTGAAAACCTAAAATCTCTATCGATAATAAACTTACGCTAAAGCTCATTCAAGTACCATACGAGAGCGAGGTCTAAAGCCTCTTCCACACGTCGTATTACCGATCGTAAACGCATTTATTTTATGGTTTTATCATCATACGGTGACCTTTCGGGCCCGATGGTATAACTCTTCACCTGAAATCGCTTCGAATATTTTTACCGTACTAATGGGACAATTCGTATGCTAATTCGTGCACTACCATACGGTCCACATCTTCCATCTCTTCTTCTTTTTGGTCTGTTCGCGGCGAGCGATATGTTTTCGCCCGGTCCCGGAGACGGTTTTATTTCAAATAATATTTCCAGTTTTGGTAGGCTTTGTGTACGGAACGGGCAGTATACGGTCTGGGTTAAGTGGCGACTCTAGTTTATGTTTCTTAGGGGATTTAAATTCTGATTAAAAACCACGTAACATAGAGTTCTGAAACCGCAAGCAGAGACTACTCACATACTAAATAAGTCTAATTTGTGATTGTTTATCTATCGCTGTAATGGTATGGTCTGCAGGCCATACCTCACAGTCCAAATCTTAGAGGTTAGAATGTAGAATGTTTTAGGAGGGAGTAAATCACCGCGACCTTGGTCTATTGTGTGTTCCCCTTTCTTGAGTTATAACTAGTTATAACTCATCACATACAATCTTAGGGCGTTAACAAGAGCCAGTATTTGAGACAGCTTCACAGAGGCCAGCTCTCAATCTCCAACATCAGCCGTACCAAAGTTCATGGCACGAACGGTCGTCGCCGTCGTCTCGGCGCAGTCAGTAATAAGGAAGAATGTAAAGGACATTCACGCTCAAATGTACACGATGATGATGACATCTCGCCTGTCGTTGATACTAAGATGACGCGCAGTTGTTCATGCATTCATCAGTATATATATCAGGTATATATTAACTCAGTAAAGTCCAATTCGGTTTTTACGTTACAGATCTGAATATGCCATGATTCCTTGAAAGAAGGGCATTGAAACAGTAATCTACCTGTTACAAACGCAAACTAGCTTGTGAGTTGCTTTTTTACTCATCAAAGACAAACTTTCCGGACACAAAACTTGGTTAGACAAATTTGTTTTACAAGTAAAAAGTTACTGACAAGCTAGTTTCCACCTAGATTAGACGCAGTGGTGTTTTACAAAAAAAAAAACTTTTATTTTACCGTACCCAAAGGGTAAAACTAGGGAACCCTATTACTAAGCTTCGCTTTCCGTCCGTCTGTCACAAAGGTCTATCTTAGGAACCGTTATAGCTGAGACAGTTGAAATTTTTACAGATAATGTATCCATGTTGCCGCTATAGAACAAATACTAAAAACAGAATTAAATAAATGTTTATAAATAAAAAAAATACTTTCACTAAACATTATCTTTTAAAAACAGAAGGAAAACATTTAATCGGCAAGCCCTCAAGAAACTCGTAACCGTATACACCAATGTACACTGTTGTAGACATTCACACTCACACACAATAACCACACCTACATCAGTGTACCCCACCTATGTATTCTCGGTTTGACGGACCGGTGGGGCTTGTGTGCTTCAATGACTCAGAGGGCTATGTCGGCGGTAGGCAACTACCGGCAGGGTCTCCCAGGCCGAACAGGTCTCTGAGGAGAGGCCAGACAAAGAAGAATACAAATCACACTCTCACACACTAATACACTCTCTCACACACACACACATACATCTAGACACACATTAGGGACGGTACCCTTGTAAAACTAAACCATTAACCATGATGAGTGATAATCAAATTCCGGAATTATTACCCCAGGTGAGTTGCAATCTCACCAACGGTTCCGATCGGGTGAAAGCCCCGGTGGCCGTTGCATGCTCCAAGGATTCTGGGGAGGAGCAAATTATCACTGAGAAGAAGGATGAAGCGGCACCACTGCCTAGCAGTGGAATAATGGAAGTTGAAGAGCAGGAGAATCAGGCGCCTAGACAGAAGGGTTTGCAGCTCCCAAAGTTGGGGCTTGCAGCTCCCAAACTCATAGCGCCGGGTCAGCGATTGGTACCACCAACACACCCAAATAGGAGCGGCAGCGAAGGAGACCTTTCGAGTGCGAAGCTTCGCCTCGAGACGCCGCAGTACATGAAGATGGGCCATCTAATTAAGAAGCTGATGGACTTTGTTGGTCCCAGACATAATGTCCATAAAGACATTAAACAGATGGTGGCCAATTTACAAACCACCTACGACAGACTCGGAGTGGAACTCAATACCGTTTCCAGTGAAACACAAACCACTCCGAGCATACAGAGGAATTGGGCGCAGGTCACATGCACACCAGATACCGCGCAAGGCGTTCAGGATGGCCCCCAAATGAAGAAGAGGAAGGTCTCGTCTTCACCTTGTAATCTCTGGGAGGCCAAGCAAGTACAGGGGCGACTCGACACCGGACATATGGCCCCCCCAAAAACTACCAGAGGGGGAACAAAACAGAAGGTGGCCGAGGGAAGAACATACCTCCACAATCCGCATCAAACCTGGAGAATGCTCGACTGCACCAATCGGGTAGGACAAAAGGTGCGTCTCACGACGGAGAAGAGTGGCAGCAGGCTGGCCGTGGGAGGAAGAAGAAGCCCCCTGTGAAACCCCGCAGGAAACCACTACCGCCAAATGCATTAGTGGTCCATAAGGCGCAAGAAAAAACAAGCTACGCCGAAATAATACAACAGGTGAAGTCAGACCCCAGCTTGAAAGAAATCGGGGAGAAAGTCGACAGAATCAGGCGAACGGCAAATGGCAACCTGCTCATCCTATTTGCGAAAGCGAAGGACGAGGAGATGGAGACCTACCGAGCGTCTATTAGGGAGACACTCAAAGATAAGGCGACAGTAGAGATGAGAATCCCGGAGTCGGAAATAGAAATCAGAGACCTGGACGAGTGGACAAATAAAGAAGAGGTAGTGAAACTTCTAAAAGACCACATTCCAGACCTGAACGGCCTCACTACCGATGCGGTAAAATCCCTGAGGAAAAGCTGGGCCTCGATGCAGACCGCGGTGGTCTGCCTTCCTGCCATCTATGCTAGAAAAGCGGCGATGCTGGGGAAGATGAAAGTGGGCTGGGGAACAGTCCGCATTCGGGAGAAAATATCACCCAACAGGTGCTACAAGTGCTGGCATTTCGGGCAGAAAGCTCTCGACTGCAGGAAGGGAGTAGATCGCAGCAAAACCTGCTTTAGATGCGGACAAGATGGCCACAAGGCCCCAATGTGCAAGGAAATTCCTAGCTGCATTCTATGCAGAGAGAAGGATCCTAAGAGTAACTGTAGTCATACAGCTGGGGGATGGAAATGTCCCATCTTCCAGAATGCTAGAAGAGCTGTCCAGAGCACGGAAAATGAGAGTTCTACAACTTAATCTGAACCACTGCAGGGCAGCCCAAGACCTGCTGACACAACGAGTGCGAGAAGTGCAAGCCGACGTAGCCATCCTTTGTGAGCAATACTACGACCTAGGAACCCAACCGTGGGTCTCAGACAGTACAAAAAAGGCAGCCATATGGGAATGCGGTAGACTGCCCTTCGAGCAGCTACCAACTAACCCTACTTCATGGTTCGTTAGGGCCAAGATGGGGGGAGTGTACTTGTATAGCTGCTATGCTCCGCCGAGTGCTCCAATCGAAGTATTCGAGACCTTTCTGGACACTCTCGTGGAAGACGTGAGGAGGAGACATGACCCAGTCGTAATCGCTGGTGACTTTAACGCCTGGTCCATTGAATGGGGCAGCCGTGAGACGGATAGAAGAGGTAAAGCCATTCAAGAGGCTTTCTCATCATTAAACCTCATTCTTATGAATGAGGGAAATACGAGTACCTACCGCAAAGGCGCCGCGAGCTCCATAATCGACCTAACATTCATTAGCAGTGTCCTCTCAAAAGGAGGCTGTGAATGGAGAGTCGATGAGGAGTTTACAAATAGCGACCATCAGGCTATAATCTGGGAAATCAACACCCATCCCAGCAGCGGTCGGCGCCAGGGGATCACAAGGAGGGAGCCATCAGGCTGGAATGGCAAACGTTTGGATGCGGAGACCTTACAATTGATAATGAGGGCCTCACCACCTACCGCCGAACCAACAACTGCAAGTTTGGGATCAAGGAAGAAGTAGCAGCCATTTTGGGGGCAGCCTGCGACGCTTCGATGCCGAGGAGTGGACAGAACAACGGCCGGCCACCAGTTCATTGGTGGAACGCGACCATCGCCCAGCACCGGCGAGAGTGCCTCAAGGCAAGAAGGCAACACCAGCGTGCCCGAAAGCGTGACAGGGCCACAACAGAGGAGCTCAGACAGATTTATGAAGAGAAAAGGCGTCTCCTGCGAAACGCCATAAGCTCGAGTAAGCGAGAATGCTGGAAGGAACTCTGTGCGGAAGTGGACCAGGACCCGTGGGGCAGACCGTATAAAACGGTCATGCATAGGATTAAAAGCCTACCCTCAACAACACCAACTTGCCCCGACATGCTGCACAGAATAGTGGTACACCTATTCCCGGAAAAACCAGAACTCCACGAATTCCACCCAGAGGATGGAGAAGTGGATATCCCCGGAGTGACCATAGAAGAGCTCACGAAGGCCTGTACTAGGTTGCAGAATGGCAAGGCACCAGGACCAAGCGGTATACCCAACATCGCACTCAAAAGTGCAATTGCCGCGAGACCGGACATGTTTATAAGCATGTACGATGCCTGCCTGCAGCAAGGTGTATTTCCGACCTGATGGAAGCAACAACGACTGGTTCTTCCCAAACTTCACAACCCAAAAGGGAAGAAACCACCGGACGACCCAGCATCTTTTCGTCCACTTTGCATGCTGGATTCAGAGGGGAAAAATTTGGAGCGGATAGTGGCCGACAGATTGGAGCAATACATCAATCCTCAACTTTCTGAATTCCAATTCGGATTCAGGAAGGGGAGATCGAACATCGACGCACTGGAACTCGTCACGGACATCGCAAAGGAAGCCATCTCAGGAAAGAGATGGAAAGGCGGTTCCAAAAAGTACTGCCTCATTGTCACCTTGGACATCAAGAACGCGTTCAACTCAGCCCGCTGGGATCGCATTTTGGAGGCTCTCGAGCACATGGGTTTACCCTACTACCTACGAAGGATGGTAAGATCATATTTCAGCGATCGACTTCTGCTTTACGAGACGGAGCAGGGAGCAGTGGTGCATGGGGTCACGGGAGGGGTACCTCAGGGCTCTGTCCTGGGGCCACTCTTGTGGAATATTATGTACGACGGTCTGCTCCACCCTGAATTACCGGCCAACACAACACTCGTGGCTTTTGCGGACGACGTGGCGGTTTTCCTTGTGGCGAAATACTTGGAGGAGCTGGAAGCTGCATTCTCCATCACATCAGGAGGATAAGACAGTGGATGCAATCGGCAGATCTGTCGCTAGCGGAGCACAAAACTGAAGCACTCCTAGTGAGTAGCCGGAAGAAAATGGAGACCATCACCATCAGAGTAGGCGACAATGATATCACGTCGCAACCCCATATCCGGTACCTTGGAGTGGTCTTGGATGAGAGGCTGAACTACAAGGAGCATATCCCCAGCGTCAGCAAGAAGGCAGGAGCAGTTCAGGGCGCACTCTCACGGATAATGCCCAAAATCGGAGGCCCCAGGCAAATCCGGAGACGATTACTGGCACCGGTGTGGTCAGAATTGCTGGAACTAAAAACATATCACATAAATGACATCAGTCCACCGACTCTCAGCGATCAGGGTGGCGTCAGCATACCGGACGGTATGACAGGATGCAGTGAGTGTAGTGGCATCATGCCTGCCCATAGACATATTGGCGGGAGAACGCCAGCGACAACACCGTAAGAAGAAAGCCGAGCAGCGACAGGTCTTCTGCGAAGAAGAGAGGCCTGAAAGTCATCGTCTCTGGCAAGTGAGATGGGACAGCTTCGACGAAAGGTCGGTGGACACATCGACTAATCCCGGATGTCACCAAATGGGTTACCCGTGTGCACGGGAGGTTGGATTCTACATCACCCAATTCTTGACTGGGCATGGATGCTTTCGAGCATACCTGCACAGATTCAGGAGAAGTGACTCCCCGAACTGTCACCATTGCCGCGTGGTGAGCGAAGATGCGGAGCACGTGGTTTTCCGATGCCCTCTATACGAGGAGAAAAGGACGGAACTCGAGAGGAATCTGGGCTTGCCCATCAGCCCAGAAAATATAGTGGACTGCATGCTGAAGAGTCAATGGGCATGGAACAAGGTAGCGGAGTATGCTGAGACCATACTTAAGGATCTTCGCACCATCTACGAAGAATAGACAGCAGTAACACTAAATAAGAACGCCCCGGCGAAGTAGTATTTATAAAGAGTGCCGCCGGGGAAAGAACGTTCCTGGAGAGAGGACAGAGGTTGTGACAGAGGTGTAGGTTAGGTTTTACTCGTCTGGCTTATAGTAGGTTTTCCCAGGCGGGTACCTGTTGCAGGTTTCCCCCTTCACCTTTAAATCAAAAAAATTTAAAAAAAAAAAAAAAAAACACTACATCACCAAAACACTTTTACAACCATGTTAGCATCATCAGTATGGTAAGGAATCAGCAAGCAATGACAACGATCCTAAAAAATATAAACCAGGAAGCAAACGATGCACGAGGTACCGTCTGTAACCTAGTAGATAAAAAACATAGATGATGAAAACAACAGGAGCAAACGGGAGCCAAGACCCCAATTTACAGCTTAGAACTAAAGTCGCCCAGGATTGTGGGCTTCGTCTAGCACAGCTGCGGATGTAGCCAATCCTGGGCGAATTCTCAGCCTCAGCTGTTCAGTTGAGGCTCAGACGGGTACCAAATTGTAGCTGTTACAACAAGCAAGGAACTCCAAAGATGGAGTACATCCCTTTTGCTGTGGAGTTTGGTGGTGGATGAACTATTAGACGAATTAACTCTAGCGGGAATACACTGCATTGGGTATGCGATGACATAGTCGTGATCGAACTCGGGGGAAAACATGAAGGCACCTTCTGTGATATTATCCAAAGAGGACTTACGTATCACTGAGAGATGGGGTAGGACTGTCGGGCTGAGTTTTAACTCAGATAAAACCGCAATAGTGCCATTCACCAGAAAGCGAAGTCTGAAAAACTTGAAAAGAATCCAGATAGAAAGGAAATACTGTCATCACAGGAAGTTAAATATCTGGGAATAACTCTGGACAGTAAACTCATGTGGAACATGCATATTAAGAACACTACCAGCAAAGCCACAAAAGCTCTCATGATATGCAGAAGACTGGCCGGAAATATATGGGGCTACTCCTAACATTTTGCTGGATGTATACCATGATAGTAAGACCCATGATTAATTATGGAGCAGTTGCCTGGTACACAAAACTAGAGCAACGGACGGCAAGGCTAAACCTGTGCAAAGTCCAGAGACTAGCATGCGTTTGCATCACAGGAGCCATGAGAACCTATTCAACAGCAGCAATGGAGGTCATTCTAGATTTAACACCACTTCACATTTTCATTGGTAGATATGCCATTGCGACAATGATTAGAATGGTCACCTCGATGGTCACTAACGGAATCAGTACTGGGAGAATTGTCAGATGTACAACTGAGAATTGTATTCTCAGATGGCTTGGAACACCCTCAAAAAGGAAATACCACTCGTGCAACTCCTAGTGGATGATATGCCAAGAACGTAGAACTCTGAGAAACATCTTAATGTAGTATTGAGCAATAAAAAAGATTGGAAGAGAGAAACGTCTGCCCAGCAGTTAACAGACCATACCATAACTTGGTATAATGATGCTTCCAAAACCAATGCGGGAACAGGGATCGGAGTATTTGGGTCGAGAACTAAATGCTCCGAACAAATGGGCACCTACCCTAGCATCCTACAGGCAGAAATCTACGCTATCGAAAGATGCGTACAACTTATCTTAGATAGGAACTATCGGAAACAAGAAATTGCCATCTTATCTCATAGCCAAGCAGCGTTAAATGCGATCAACTCAGCATAGAGAAGCTGAATAAATTAGGCAAAGAAAACAAAGTCCTCCTACTCTGGGTGCCTGCTCACCAAGATAGAAGGCAATGAAAACCAAATGATCTAGCTAGAAAAGGAACGAACACTCCACTAACTGGACTAGAACCGTACTGTTTTCCAAGTGGTAACCAACTCAAGGCGGAACTCAAGAACTTGGAAGACTCCATCCGCAACCTGGAATGGGAATATTGCAACGGTCTAAGACACTCGAAGAAGTTTTTTAGGACTTACGATCGGGGAAATGGGGAAAATGGGGAAACACCAGTACACCTCATCACTGAGTGCGTCGAGCCGACAACCATTAGTGCCATGAACTTTGGTACGACTGATATTGGAGATGGAGAACTACGCTCTATAAAACCGTCCCAGATACTGGCTTTTGTCAAAGCCCTGGGACTGTATGATGAGTTATAACTCAAGAAAGGGGGGCACAATAGATCTGTAAGGTCGCAGTGATTAACTCCCCTCCCACTCATTCTAAAATTCTAGGAGTAAAAATGACACTTTTTATGGCGAGGCTGTACGTTTGACGGATGAGCGTTAGCGAAAAGAATTTTTTTCAAACGCCAAAAATGTTTAAAAGTCATACCTTGTATGTAATTATATATATATATCGAGAAACTATGGTTACGCTCGTTGAATTTGACGCTTAATGTCAGTTTAATAATATATTTTCGTATTTTTATGCTTAGGCGTAAAAGTGCTTTACTTTTATGTCTAGGCGTTAAAATGACTTTTTTATATTGTCAATTACGTCGCAAAAATTAATAATTTTGTGACGTTTGAAAAACAAAGAAATACATTTTCTTTAATAAATGGGTTGTCTAAAAAGCATTTTATTGTGTTCCGTCATAATATACATTCGATTACTATAAATCATTGCATATTTGAATTTGAAAACAAAATTTGAATTTGAGTTCGGAAAATTAGTTCAAATTTATGTGCCACTCGACATTTTTACTAGGATAATATAACGGACCGATGTTTTTGAATTTTTATGAATCAAAATTAGGAAATTTTTCTGCCTTTATTAATGACCTGGACGAGCTACAAATATCAATAATAAATTTGAAAAGATAAAACACGTATCAAAAACCCGAAAATATTTAAAATTATTCTACGCCTTTATAGACTAATTCGAATAACTCGTGCCATATTTACGACCAGACGTAAAAAAATATTTAAATATTTTGAATATTAAATGGATTTTGGTTAATAACATTAAGAAACTGTATACTACAGATAATATGCGCTCGTCAAAGTAACAATATGTCAAAATTTTGCAAAAACTATTTTAAAAAATATACAGGGTGTCAATATTCAGTAGATAGAGCAACTACGTATTCTAAATAAGTTCATTGGATACAATTTACCTCTCCACAAAAGTGCTTTGTTTGTCCGCTAACAACTTTAAAAAAATAAACACATTTTTTAAGATATTTTAAGAACCGTTATTTCGATCTGAATGAGATTTTGTGTGACTATCTTTTGCTGTTGTTCCAAAGCAGACCTTCAAAATATGAAGGGAGTTCCAATATTCCGTGAGCATAGAAGAACTACGTATTTTTTGAATAAAAATAAGTTAATTGCAAATAATTTACTTCCATACAAAAGTTTGTCCGTTAGAGGGCATCAATAAAAAATAAACCCGAACGTTTATTTATTTAAAATTTATATTTTTTTAAGCTTTTTATGATGCTTATTGTTTATGTGCTATAATTTGTGATAGTAATATAAAATTCCATATTTTCGCCAACTAGGTTATTAGAGCATAATAGATTTTATGCGCTTCCATAGACTTATGTGACAAAAAGGATTTTTGGAAGTCTGAAAAAAAAATTTCTTTCCTCAAAAGTATGCGCGATGGCGTTTTTTTAAGTCAAAAAATGAAGTAAATATTAGAAGGACCATTTTTCGAAAAAAAAAGATCGGTCGTTCGGTGAGTTGGAAAATATTTATACCAAAATTTATGAAGGGGTAGGGGTAGTTTTCACCCTTCCCGTACTTTTTCTTGATTTTTGTGAAAGTCAAATATTAAAGCACTTACCAAAACATAGACACCCAAAATTTCATTAAAATCAGAATAACGGTTCTTAAAATACCTGAAAAAATATGTTTATTTTTTTTAACTTTGAAGCCTTTTGACGGACAAACGAAGCACTTTGGTTTAGAGGTAAATTGTGTCCAATGAACTTATTTTGATTCCAAAAATACGTAGTAGTTCTATGTCCACGGAATATTGGGACACCCTGTATAAAAATATGTTAAAATATATTAATATTCAAAATTATCGCGAGAAAAATATTCGAATAACATAATATGGTGAAACAAATGATCAGGACGGATTCATATCAAACACACGCTAAAATTTAGGGCAGATCGGATAAGCAAACATAGGAAAATAGTCAAAATTGTAGTGAGTATACTAAAAGTTCAAGCCAAAATGCAAGCTTAACAAGCACTCAAAGCTGTTAGGATTTCTGGAGAAAACCACATCCACATGCAGATTTAGTTCGTTAGAAGAAGAAACAGCAGAACATATTTGGAACAGATTTGGATTTTTCTATATCGGATCGTTCCTTTCTTTGTCGATTCCCTTTATTTACGAGAGTACCGTAAGGAACTTCTGATAGCATGGCCACCTTTTTCAACACACTCGATTTGCCTCTCTTATCTTCTATGTATCCTATATGTAAAGAATCTTGTTTTACAT
>NW_022146647.1:0-3638 GCF_002938485.1 Sitophilus oryzae | reverse complement strand
TTAGCTACAATACTCCGTGTCGTATGTGGTGAACAACCCTGTATATAAAATACAATTGAATTAAACAATATACACACCAACCGCAACCACTTTATCGAGCCGGAATTAAATTAAGACACATCAAACGGGAAAAAAACATGTCTCTAATGCCTCGTTGACAGGCATTAGGCTCAATTTGGAGCGCCCGTATGCCATCGGGGCGTTTTCATTAAAAATGATCGATTCGCCGCGGCCGCAATCCGACATTAACAATGTATAACCATCAGATACACATTTACATAATAGAATTTACTCTATATACGGTCCCGTACAGTGCCCATATGCACTAATACGAAGGTAATGGGAAAGTATAAAATCACTAGTAGCATCACTCCTCGTCAAATCGTTTGATCTGTTTCACTAGTGCTACGGATATGGCCGAATTATTGCGGAAGTTTCCGAACGCCTCGGTTGATAGAGGATAGTCAGACACATGCTCAGACAAATAGACAATCCCAAAGAATATACCTAGCTAGAAAAATAATGGACTCTGCCATACTGAAAAATGGTCCTACAGAAGTGGCGCCATCTATTGAGTAGGGCTTGTTTTAAATGGATCAAAACGCGGGCTTTTTAAATGAGCATATTTATTGAATTTTACTCTAAAATAATTAAATTTGATTATTAAATCTTATTTTTTATACAAATTCAACAATACTAATAACAAGTATCATTGCGATGTGTAAAAAATAAAATTTAACAGTATAATTTATACAATTATTAAATAAAATTAAAGCCAAACATGTGTAAATATTATTCATTATTAAAAGTTTTTATTTATAAGTCAAATATTTAAACATCGTTTATGATTAAGACCAACGTAATACGCCCAAAGTTTTGTAAATGGAGTAAATATAAATAGGTACTTAAATGATGGCAAAAATAAAAGACTTAATTATGTTTTTAGGGCCACAAACAAATGAAATTGTCTAATTAAAACACATATAACAAATTATAGTTTGAAAAACCTTTTGATAATCATTTGATAATTATGATTGGCGCTATGACAACGACAATATTTTTTGAGAATTTGACAATAGTATGACAATGGCCGTTGGAAACTATGGAAATTACAAAAAATTCTGAATTAACGCCATCTGGCAATAACTAGTAGCAACTTCTTAACCTAAAAATTAATCGCACTACCACCTGCGCCTGAGGCTGGAACTATTTTATTTGAAATTTCCGTGGAAACGGTGGAACCGCTTTTGCTATATCACCTTCCCGCCCCTGGACAAACCTTTTGCATAAATGTTAACTGCAGCTGCCTATCTTCCACGTCATTCGGGCATTCAATCATTGTCCCTCAGTTAAATCTCTAGCACTCACTGCTTCTGTTATACCCTCCTTCGAAGTCTTTTTAGGTCTTCCGCACGCTTTCTCCGGTTCAGGAAATTCATAATTCATAATTATTTTATACAAAGTTACTCTATTTGGTACCTTCAAATTTTTGTAAACAAAATGTGACATCTAATTTGACAATAACACAATAAGATTTTTGCTGGTACTTTATTTGTAGCTTCTCTGGGCCGTATTATAAATTTTATAAATCTTCACCTAAATTTAACATAATTTTAATATTTGTTCGAGTAATATATCTAAAAATGTCAAAGAACAATTAATTTTAAAGCAGTAATTGCTAATATTTACAGTATTTTTGCCAATCCGTCTCTGTTCTTGGACACAAGGCTCCCGACTTACCAGAAATCAACCGAAGCGCTCTACATGCTACTAACAATCTGCCGAAATTCGACAAGCGGAAAATATTCAGGAGAGTGACGCTACTAGTACATTTATACCATGGCAATGTTGAGTGTATACGCGTCGGCAAACAGAAAATCGTCATAAACGTCCCGAGTGTGAATATGTGTGCCCAGATGTACTTAGGTGGTCGATCAAAGCGCTCAGATATTGATATTAGAGGACTGGAGCGGTTAGAGCGCGTATTGTGGATTTTCCATTACATTGACTAGCTTAGTAAGATCTTTAAATGAATTATCTTCATGCGGATGATCAGGAGATCTCTAAACGGGACTGTTTAGATAGAATAGAGTGGATTATAACTATATATTTTTTTTTTTGGTGAGGGGGTGGTAAAAAACCTTTTATATGCATGTTCACATCATGTGTCTTAGAGTTTTTATAGTTCAAGACAATAATTATTTCAAATTATAAACTTTTTCAACATTTATACCCACCATATTTGAAGAACAACTATCAAACTATTGTACTGTCATCTACAAATCATAGTACAAAAACGATAAATCCCTCTAAAAAAATACTACTATATCCCGCATGTAAAACGTGGTAAATGCATTGCCATCCGGCTTTCAGGATACATTATCCTATCCCTATCGACGTCTCTAAATCCAGCAGGACGAAAATCTGCAGGTGGAGATAAGGAAGGCGTAAGACCGTCGTACCTATACGCGAACGCTTACCGATAATACCGACGCCGAGGCATAAATTCGAGGTTATGTGAACGAAATAGTTTCGGTAATGGCGCCCGAACCGACGTGTCCCGAAGACAAACGACCGCCAATTGAGGTTAGATTTACAGGGGAAGAACAATAATATAAAATTATGAATTGAACGATATTGGACGGATTTAAGCATATTTTTGAAGTTGAATTTTATTACATATTATATGTTGTCTATCTCCATATTAATATATAGTAGCTCTAAAAGCCTAAAAGGCCCATGGCTTGATAGATTACCTTTCACCACTTATTTCTGTCTTTCGCCTTTATTCTCTACCCATCCACTCTTATCCTTAAATCCTCTTCTACATCCTTTTTCCATCTGGTTTTCGGTCTACCCCTCCTTCTCTTTCCTCCTATTTCAGGTCTCATTATCATTCTAGGAGCTCTTGATTCAGCCATCTCAATCTTTGAGCTTTTGCTACTACCGTTATACTTGGTGCCCGATATAGTTGCTTTAATTCTTCATTTGTATTCTTCTGGTCCATATGTTGTCTTCCTTCTTTCCTCCAAAAATCTTCCTCAGTATTTTTCTCTTCCAAATCCGTAGCCTCGAATTTTCTGTTGCATTGAACGTCCATGTTTCACATGCATTCAGCACTATTGGTCGTATCACTGTTTGGTACATTCTGATTTTTAAGCTTCTATAGATGTTCTTACTCTTAATAATTTTCTGTAGTGCGCTAACACATCATTTCCTGCCATTCTTCTTGCCACAATTTCCAGAGTTACATTTGGTTTTCTTATAAATACTGTTCCTAGATATGTGAATGTGTCTACTTCCTCAAACTTGTATCGTTTCCTTCTCTCAGTAGTGCAACGAGTTGGTATCCAAAGGAGGTGATATGCGTTACACCATCATCACAGATCGCCAAGCAGCGTTGAAAGCACTCAATTCCATAGAAATCAATTCTAGAATAGTATGATTTTGTGTGTCTGCTTTAAATATATTGAGAAAAGTAGCAATATTAGATTAGCTTGGGTACTAGGACACGGGGGTTCTGAAGAGGGCAGAACTGAGGGAAAGACAGGAATACTGTCAAAACTGTAGGAGCTCTACTAAAAGGGTTTGCGAGCTCAAGAAGCATTTAAAGCTGAAGGATTTGGCGAAGAGTTATA
>NW_022146646.1:98632-106858 GCF_002938485.1 Sitophilus oryzae | reverse complement strand
TAATCGCTACGAGTAATAGTTCTCGAGATATTTGGAATCAAAATTATGAATATCTATCATCATTGACACAAATTAAACATGTTGACTAAATAGTTATTAGACTGAAATCATAAATTTGAAATGTTTTTGTGAAAAAAAAATCAACAGAAACTGTTTTATCATCATTTTTTTGAAGAAAAAATTTATGATTAATTTAAAACAAATCCCAAATTTATCATTTCACTCAAGTAACTATCTACTCAAAATGTTTATTTTTTCTCAATAATTATATGTATATTGACTATTTCCATTCTAAATATTTTGAGAACAATTGCTCGTACCGATTTTTACCAAGAGACATTTTTTACGTAAAAAATGGCGGAAATGTACACTTTTTCACTCAATAGTTTTATACAGGTACGGATGAAAAGTTATTACTGTTTAAAACAGTTAAAATACATGTAGGTGGCGCCCCCTACGAATAGGAATCATATTGACATCAAAATTAAATTTCTCATGTCAAAAAACCTTCTAGACACCAACTTTTCTCCAAATATTGACGTTATTTCCGAAATTATTAGATAAAAATCAAAATAAAAATAAAACTTCTACGTCTTGTATCTCCGAAACTAAACATACTTTTATACGAACTTTTTTACCTATTTTAATCTTCAGATTATGTTGCGGAAGTTTCCGGAACACAGTTCGGACCACCCTGTATACAAAGAAGCCACAAAAGAAGCTACAGCAAGAGTAATGATATATAAAACAAACCCAAAGTTCCCAACAGGCAAAGTAGTAAAACAGAGAAAAGCGATATCCCCAAAGCTGTTACAACACTAGAAGAAATCTTCTGTCAACTGGACTGGACCATCAAAGGATTAAAAATATATGGAGAATATCTTAACCATCTAAGATTCGCTGATGATATAGTCCTATACAGTAAAGTAGGTCTCAAAATAAATTTAGCAAAAACTAAAGTAATGTATAACGAATTATTAGACAGAAAAGACAATCTAATAAATAACACAACCCTGGAAAAAGTAGAAGAATAGACAACTAATACCCAGCTCAGAATCTCTACTACCAGAAATCAACAGAAGAATTGAGTTAGCATGGAGCACTTTTGGAAGAACCTCAATCATATTCAAATCTAGAATGCCACTTTATCTAAAGAAGGCAACGTTCGACCAATGTGTACTATCAGTCATGACCTATGCATGCAAAATCTGGAAACTTAAAACGGACATTATAAGGAAATTGCATGTCGCACGAAATAGCTGGGAATAACCAAAGAAGACCGTAAAAGAATAGAGTGGAGACGACAAAAGATCCAGGTTATACGAGTAGATGTCATCCACAGAATGAAATCCCTCAAGCGGCAATGGGCAGAACACCTGGCAAGAAGGACGTACAACAGATGGGCCACAAAACTTACAGCATGGTACCCACGGGAAATTAAGAGACCTAGAAGAAGACCAAACCTGAGATGGGACCGTGATATTTGGAAATGAGCATGCAGAGATAACTTGGACCCACATAGCCAACAATAGGCAACAACGGGACCATCTACAAAGAAAGTATCTAAATATGTGAGGGAGGCTACACCATAATTGGAAATGGTGAAATAAGTTGAAAATGATGATGACGATGACGATGTTTATGTACGTATATTTTTGATAAAGATCATTGTATATATATATATATATATATATATATATATATATATATATATATATATATATATATATATATATATATATATATATATATATATATATATACTCTTAACAACAACATATATATATATATATATTAATATTTTAAAATTAACTAAACAAGTCTCAAATTACAGGCAAATAAATGCATATGACAGCGTCAAAATTAGTAAATGCAAAGATAATAGGAAGAAAGATAAAATGGTTCAGTTCTCTGTTTTCTGTTTGTTGGTCTAGTCTCTGTTCGCTTAAAAAAATATTTGAAAAGTATTTTTAATTTCAATGAAGAGAGCCATGGGCATCCACTACTTTTCGTCCGTCCATTTAGTGTCCAAAATTCGGATGAACCAAAACTATGGACTTCAGAGTTTTTTATATTTCTTTTCGCCAAAAAGATTCCCGGTTAAAAAACATTGTCTATTGAAGCTGTCCTCAAGAGAAGCTTTCGCTGTATGTGTAAATCTTAGTTTTATAACCAATAATAGATAATATAAATTGTGTATTAGTATCTAATATAAAACTAGAAACTCTCCAGTGGACACCATTTTTAATAATTACCAACCGAGTTAAATGAAAAACCATCAGAATCTAAAAAAGCTACTTTAGAGTGGAGATTTCGCTGCCGGTTATCGCTAGACAAAAAAATGCTTCTACATTATATCCACTAAGTCGTCGTTTTAAGCCTACCTCCAGCCACTACAACTTTAATTACGGTTTTTTGCTTCCCCTGCCGCCCCTCGCCTCCATTTTTCCCTATTCCGCCCCCACCTCGCCAATCCTTTCGATGTAATAAAACGGGGATATAGAACAAACAAAAGAAGATCGTCATATCTTTAAGCTGAATGCTGTTGCATTCTCGAAAATGCTTATTAAGGAATTGCGAAAAAAACACTATTAAGAGTTGTATAGGAGGAGTAAATGTTGTATATAGAGAAGAGAAAACAAGGAGTAAATAAAGGTAAACAAAACGCTATTGTGAAATTACTTCCCGGAATGTTATACAGGGTGTCCCACAAATAACTATTTTAACTGGTAGTATATTTCGACCCCAAAAACATGCCCATGAGATTTTTTTGCGAAAAAAATGTTGAAAATTTTATATTTTTTCCTTGACATTTTCCGGAAGATATTGAAAAACTTTTGAGTGCCGCTTGTTTAGTTTCCGGAAATTTGTTTATAGTGATTTGGGAGAATGCAATGTTGCTACCTCATACATTATCCAGGTTCTGTATGTTTATAAGTTATAAGTCCACATTTTTAAATTTCTACAAGTTTTTTTTTTTTAAATTAGATTTTAATTTCAACTGTTATGATTTTGGTAAGCATATTAAATGCAAAAGCTTATCTTTTTGTTGGTGGGAATTTTTAGGCAGAATATTATTGTTAATGTTTTACACAACAAACAATTTTTTTTTTTTTTTTTATTATCAAAATTTTAAACTTACTCTTTTAAAATTCTTTCTAGTTGCAATGTCAACATTGGGCGTCAAATAAGGTGAGATTTCGGGTAATGTGCTTTGGTAATTTACGCTGGATGTAATCGGATTAACTAGCCTGCGACTCTCAAGTGTTGCTATTAGTTTTTTTGTGAAATTGTAATGAAAGCTAAGTAAGCCATTGGTTATGTAATCAAATTTATTTAAATTGGAATACGAAAGCAATGTTGTTGTTTTTATGGCGCAGATCTACCACCCCTTAAAATACTTTGCACTTATTTCTAGGCCACCCTAGGAATACGGTTATTTTCGCTTAAGGATATAGCAGTGTTTCAGAGAGACCAACTTTTTATTGCTTGTTGGACATATTTTTCGGGAAATTAAAAGAAACACTTTTTTGACGTGCGGGCTGGATTATTGTCCTGCTGAAATTTTTTGACGCATTGTAGTCAAAGCCCTTGCAGAGTTGCTCACATCTAACAGGTAGCATTATCTAAGAATAGATAGAAAAAGCTGGTAGTCTATTTAAGTAGGAAATCATTCCCGGACAGGTAAGCAATATATTCGGTGTCTGTCACTCTTGGGTATGATGGTCTGTTTGAAGATCCTTTACTCCTAGTTGGTTTCTTTTGGATATTACATGTAAATGTTGAGAAATGGTGCCATTTTCATTTAAGGCTGATTTTCATGTATAAGTTTTAGAACAGCTTTTTAGGAGCTACGCTGTTCGAAGCCCAGAAATTTTCCAACCGGTATGGTCGTTTACGTCTATGGAAGAAGAAAAAAGTATGATTCTTTTATTGGAGAATCCAACCATGAAAATATTTTCCACTTTAGTTTAAGACTCCACCACTGTATAAACAAGGCTAATAGGTTTACTGGAATACTTACAGTTATTTCAACTGAAACTGAAAGAATAACAATATTAACAATTATTGCAGATTCTCTTATACTTATCATCCCTGACCAATTAGAATTAGTCTATTAAAGTTAAGTGTATACTTTCTTGTCTATGTGGCAACACAAAGGCTTTGAATACGGCTGCGAGTCGGCGGTACTCAAAATGTAAGCATTATTTTTAAAACTGTAAATAACTCGATTATTTTCATTTTATTTTAAAAATGATACACAGAAAATAGGGTTCTTTTGTTTTGAATTATCATACCTACCAAGTAGTTTCTATCAAATTAAGTGTAGGGTAGGATAGCGTAAGAGTACGCATTCCGTAAGAGTACGCGGCGGCCATATTTACGAAGTGACAAGCAATCTGCCTAATATACAACCGCAATAAGTAGTCTTGGTAACGGCCTATTAGGAGATAGTGTCCTAAAAAAATACTGATGTGTTGCGTAACCCTTCTTTAATTGGCGGTAAGAAATGATATTTGTCCCCTATGTTGACTATAATATTTGTAATACAACAAGTAAGGTACATACACTTTGTCGCATTTCAGTTTTTATGAAAATGCTAGAAATAAGGTTATAAAATAAAAAGTGCTTTGTTTACAAGAGACGACTTTTAGGTTGTAAATTAAACGGTTTTTAATTAGTTGCCTAGATGGTTAAATTGGTTTTTAGAATTTGATTACGTGTCTCCCTAAGAGTACGCACAGGTGCGTACTCTTAGGTATTACTGACGTTTAAAGCATTGTAACTTTTTAATACTTTTATGCTGGTAGATCAATTCCAAACACGTATAGATAATGAGCGCCGGTAACAAACGGAAAGAGCGATAGAGTTTTCTAAAAATTTACGGCAAGAAATGTTAAATATGGCAGCCGATAGAATATCAAAGGGAGAGAGTAAAAGATCGGTTGCAAAGGCATTGGGGGTAAATGAATGTACTCTAAGGAAGAGGCTGCGTGAAGTGATGATCATTAGGTATTAACTGTTAAAAGTTTAAACTATTTTCGTTTTTTACTTTTTTTTTATTTTTTGTCAAAAATGTATAGACCTTCAGGGCCAATATTTCGGAAAGCAAAGAATAAAGAATTGGCGATCATATTACGCGATCTGGAGTGCGAGATTTTAGCGGATCTCGTATGGAAGGATGTTAGAATTTCACTGCGTTTTACAATAACGCGAAACTTAAACTCACACATTCTCATAGGTTTAGAACCAAAATTTAATGGACAGGGACCATTGGGCACAGGACTTTTGGCTGCTTAGAAATATCGTTTATCTTAAGAACGCTCCAGATAACAAATGTAGTTTGGGTCGGGCTACACAAGGCATCTTGAATAAAAGTCCAGTGTGACACGATTTTTTAAAAATTAAAACTTGTCATTAACGAAAAAACAAAAGGTGCTGTCTCACACAGAATTTTTAATATGGACGAGACGGGACTTTGTACTGTTCCAAACAAGCTCCATAAAATTTATGCAGTAAAGGGCAAAAGAACAGTATCAAAAATAGTGTGCATGCACGACAGAGGTCAATTTAGTTTACTGCAGTATGCTGTATGAGTGCCTCTGGTACCTGGGTACCGCCAGGTTTAATATTCGCTAGAAAGCGTATGAAAGAAGAACTTTTTTATGGGGCACCTCCAGGTACACTGAAGATGATATCTGATTCTGGGTATATGAACACAGAATTATTTCTAGTTTGGTTGCGAGGCCATTTTTCAACGCTTTGTTGAACACTTCTCGGAGTCCAATTTGTAGTTTTAATTATGGACAACCATATTTCACATTGCTCTCTGGAAGCAGTTTTATTTGCGAAGAGCCATTTTATTACACGACTTTTTAAACAGTTTACCGGACCAACGGAAGTCATGAAAGCTTCAGCTTTGGCAGAGTATTCTTCTTACCCGCTTAAAAACGGCTTTTTTATGGAGAATGTGAGCTAAATGGATTGGTTAGTAATGCGCTGGGAGAACAATTCACAAGTAGAGAATGGAGCGCTTTTCCATTCAAGCTTATGCAAGAAGTGCTAACAAAATAGAGATCTGTGAAAAATCATTTGATTGTACAGGGATATATCCCTACAATCCTGATATTTTTACCGCAGCAGACTTTGCCCCGTCTGAAGTCACTGATAAATTTTCTTCAGCATGTATGAAACGGTCAAGGAAAGAGGATAATAATTTAGAAATGAATTAGGATAGAAGGTCTGATGATGATGAATACGACTGGTGAACTTTGCAGCGACAAGAAAATACAAAGAAATAACATTATAGGCTGACATTTGTTATTGACATTACACTTGTCAAAAATTAACAATAAAAATAAAAAAGAATATGCAAATCAGAGTCCACGACAACCAGTTATATCTTTCTGTTAAATTCAAATTGATCTGCCCATGGTTGTTCGTACACACCCAAATATGATTCTACCTGCTGCCAAAGTTAAATTACGGAGCCAATTTAGTGCAAAACAAAATCTAAAAGGTCTGAAATTCTGTCCTCTACCCCATATAAAGAACATTTATTAGAACAGACAGAGCGAAAAAACTGGTACAAAAGGGAAAAGAGAAAAAATTCTCAAGGTGGTAAACAGCTTCAGGCATACTAAAATAGGACAACACTGATCTGTCCAGGATGCCAAGAAAATTTAGTTACTGCTGAATTAATGTGCCAGTAGTTTGCAAACTTGGTGGCATTGAGGACTGTATCTAATTATCGTTGAGAAGTGGTAGTTTCTTATGCGATTTATGTGACAAGTAATTTTAACGATTGGTTAACTCGTACAATTAGAATGCGTACTATTAGGAATTTACGTGCGAACTCTTAGGGGAATATTCAACAAAGAGTACGCATTTGCATCATCAACTAAAAAATAATAATAAAAAAAAAAAAATATACATTTTAAATTAACTTTTGGAAATGTTATATTTAATTAGATGCATGTTGTTTATAATTTCCTAAATATACTTCAACCTTAAAACGACTTTGTTTCAATGTTATTCAGCAATAAATATTAAGTGCGTACTCTTGCGCTATCCTACCCTATGATTTTTTGTCTATGTGGCAACACAAGGCTTTTTGAATAAGTTGCGAGTCGGCGGTACTCAAAATGTAAGCGTTATTTTTGAAACTGTAAATAAATCGATTATTTTCATTTTATTTTAAAAATAATAAACAGAAAATAGGTTACTTTTGTTTTGAATTATCACCCCTTAAAACACTTTAAGTCGTCTTGTTTGTAATATTATTATCTACTATGATATTCCGACTGTTTTGATGCAGTGTAGGACGTGGCAAAGGAGTTGGACTCCCTGGATAGACGCATATTGTCCTAAGCACAGTCGTTGAGTTTTAAGTTTGACCAAACTGTAAGATCCGGGTAGGTGAACAGCTCAAGGGGAATTTATTCCCGTTGACGGATGGCACTGCGCTAGTATTTTGAAAAAACACCGTATTAAATTCTGCAGAATAATCGAACGAACTGGTCTGATAATTGCAAATGTAGTGTAGACTATTAAACGTTGGTGTACGGCAAAAAAATTTTGTTTTGATTTAAAGTAGACAATCTCGGGATGTGACGTGGGTATTTAACAAAACTGTTCCATGAAACCTCAGTAGAGAAGAAGAAAGGAATGCAGATTCTGTGTGAAATATGGGGAATCCCACAGATATGTGGTGCGCGGAGAGAAAAACGTCGATAGAAACTTGGTACGACTGTATAAGAGATGGAGATAATCCAAAGTTTAGATCTGATGTAACCCTACGTAATGAGTTGCAAAGGGGAAATAGATATAAGATGCAGGTGATAAATTCTCCCTCCCCATATAATCTAGATAACTTGGTTAACATATAGCGTAGAACAAAGGAAATTCCATAACGTACTTTGAGCCATTGGGACGGTATAATTTAAGAAAATATAGTTTTCGGAAAAAATAAAACTCCAACAACTTAACTTATTTTCGAAAACATCTCGTATTCTACATGAAATCAAACGTAGTGTCTTGTTAGTCAAGAACCTCAACTCTTAGCAGCAGATGCAAGCACGCTTTGCAAATTGCCACTTTCTTCAGTGGTGGCTACCTCGCCTTTGGGAAAGAATATGGAAACAGGACATAAAGGGCTAAGTTCTTTGCGGTGGACGAATAAAGACTGAGACGAGAAAGACGACAGATGGCTTTGTCAGATATGAA
>NW_022146646.1:26541-91784 GCF_002938485.1 Sitophilus oryzae | reverse complement strand
AAAATATGCGATAATTGTTTTGAGTAGTGTATTATAGTTGTTTTTAATATATAGATATAGTTTGTCTATATTAACCGTTTATGAATTATTTTGGTTTATTAATTCTTATTAGATTTTGTTTCTATCAATTACGTCTGCCAATTTAATTCACAGGTAAATTGTAATTTCTCTCTTTTTTTGGATATTATCTGGCGAAATCTTCTCTGACTCGTTAACACTATAATAAATAAGTGTAAATATGTTTAGAGGTAGCAGATTTCGACCCCAGAAACAGGTCTACGAGTTTTCTTCGCGAAAAAAAATTAAAAATTTGAAATTGGGATTATTTAAAAATTCAATCTAGAATGCCATGGCTATGTTAAAAACACTAATTCTTAATCAAGGAGCCTCGGCAAAATAGATTTGATTGTCTAATGTTTTTAGTGTCCTGTTCTGGCCAGTTAGAAAATGCTCAAATCGTATTTTCAATCATATCTCAATTTTTTCAAATGGAACGAGGGTGGCTCATTAGCATTTTTGAAAAAAGAGTTTTTTTACAAATAATTTGATACAACACACTTGGTAGTTCGAGTAAAATTTTCGTGACGAACCACAAGTTATAATTTCAAATAAACCATATGCGAAAATGTCAAAAGTTGGTTAGGATCAATTACAAGATAAGAAAATAACACTCGTTGTGTATTATTTTCTATAGAATAATGTAAAAACATACCGGAGGTGTCAAAAAGTTGTAGTCAATCAAAAGTTGTAGTCATTTCCGGTGAAACAGGAAATGACGGAAAACAATTGAATACGTCACTCAATCCTAATTTATGTCATTGATTGCATGATTAAATTTATAAAAAAGAAAATCCAGAAAAGATCCAGTGGTTTTCAAAATTTTAGTAAAAAATATTTTTTTGGAAATTTTCAAAGTAAAATATCTCGGTTATTTTGGATTTATTTGAAAAAACGGTAAAGAGAAAATATATTTTTTTATCGAGATCTACCCTACCAGCACTGAAAATATTTGCACATATTTAAGACTCACCCTGTGTAACCGTGTATAAAAAGTTTTTGTTGAAAAATATGGGCTAACTAAAAATACTAATCGACGTGCACGACCTCTCTTTTGAACATGTGCCAATTTACTTATTATCAAATCTATTCCATTTGCCTGATACACATTGAATATTTTTGTTAAATCAATTCAAGTAGCTCCGGGTGTGATAGATACCTTGTAGACATAATACAGTAGAAAAAACAGTTACTTCAATGCAACATACTGCACACCACCTTCCCAGCACCCCCTAGATCGACAAATATCAATAAAACGGTACACTGTATACACGAATTGAATGCAATACGAAGAAGAGGAAGTTTTTAGCGAGGGGAACGCGGCGAAAAAAAGCACCGGCACGAGCCCAAGCAGGGGAAGGCGGGGTGCGTGCGTACGTAGACTCGGAGTAAAAGTAATAGGGGACGGGACTGCTTTCTTTGTTTCCGAGATAGAGAATAAGTCAGTCAGCTGGCACTGCAGAGACGACGGCGACGGCGATGCAGCTGCCAACTTGGCCTCAGCTAGCTATGTTTGGACACCAGGGGCGTAGTTAATCGAGAAAAGGGAATAGAAAGCGGGGAATTGACCTTAAGTTGACCAGTTTTTCATATTTAAAATATTGTATTTGTCTAGTTTTATTACCTACAACAATTAACGTAGGTCGGCATTGGGCGGAAATTATTTAATTTTAAGTTGGCTTGGCACGAAAAAGGAAAGTAAGTACCTACAACAAAAAAACATGTAATACATGTCTCATCATAAACATAAAATGTAAAAACTGTCTCCCAACGCATGCCTCTCAACGCATTCTCCCAACGCAGTTCCAATCTACAAAAAGATCTCGTGTAGAATATTTAGAATTTAGAATGAGTAGGAGGATTGTTAATCACTGCGACCTTACAGATCTATTGTGTCCCCCGTTCTTGAGTTATAACTCATCATACAGTCCCAGGGCTTTGACAAAAGCCAGTATCTGGCTTACAGAGGGTAGTTCTCCATCTCCAATATCAGTCGTACCAAAGTTCATGGCACGAATGGTTGTCGTCTCGGCGCAGTCAGTGATGAGGTGTTCTGGTGTTTCCCCATTTTCCCCACAGAATCTGCATTCGCTGTTTCCTCTTAGTTTCAATCTACTGAGGTGTTCAATGAGGAGACAGTGTCCTGTTAAAACCCTGTAACAATCCGAAGATTGTTCTTACTTAAATCCAGGAAGATCTTTGATTTTTCTTGGTCGAAAGTCCTCAGAAACTTCTTCGAGTGTCTTAGACAGTCTTCCAAGTTCTTGAGTTCCGCCTTTAGTTGGTTACCACTTGGGAAGCAGAACGGTTCTGGTCCAGTTAGTGGAGTGTTCGCTCCTTTTCTAGCTAGATCATTTGCTTTTTCATTGCCTTACAGCCCTTGGTGAGCAGGCAGAGATCTCGTGTAACACCTATATAGGCAGCTATTTTAGTTAATATGGATAGAGGCACCTATTCAACAACTATGTTATAAATTATTACTCTGCAATCTAATCAATTACCTATCTACATTTATAGTGACCGTAGACTTAAGATTTAATAGAAGTAGAAAAGACTTAAGTCATTAAAAATATTTAAATCTTTTTATAAAAGACTTAACATCAAAAAAAATTAAGTTTTAAAGTTTTATTAAAGGCTTACATAAGATTTTTATGATAAATTTTTAACAGCAGCATTTTCTTTTTAACACACCTAATATAGTACACACTTAGTCTTCTTAGTTCCTGAAATACAAGGCGAATTTTAAAATTATGCATTTTTCGATCCTCTTCGTATCTCAGTTTTGATTGCGCCACTTAATTTAGTTTAGCGAAAGACTACTCTAATCTCTAATAACCTTCTGGAAATAAATTGACTGACATAGATACTAAAAAGTTACTTTTTGCGAAAATGACCAACGCTGTAGTTACTGCCCTGGCTGAAAAATAAAACGAAATAAATCAAAACCTGCCGACCAGCGACGCCAGTGCATCCAATTCAAGTTTTTATCGCGACAACTACTAGGTGTACGTAGTACGGTACGCGTGCCGATCACAAGCCCCGTTTTTTAGCCCTCGCTGTCCACAATGGAACTTCCCCTCCTTACTTCCTCACCCTTGAACGTAATCTTAATGCCCTTTGTCATGCTAATCGCCCCAAGTCGAACATCTGTCTTTATACCAGACTAGGAATGGCGATATATAAAATTATTTCGATCATTTTCTTACAATGCTATGCTCTGCACAGCACATGGATGGTGTCTCTTACATATGCTTATACTGTAGGTATACCATCAGTTTTTCGCAAGTACATCTTCTTATTCTTAAATCATCATCTTTTGGTTGAAGGAAATATTACTGGAATGTTACTGGATGCTGCAGTGTTAAAGTTGTCTATTAATGAGCATCCAAACCATCTTCTGAGGTACTTTAACTCAGAGTTTTGAGAACGACTGAGAAAAATCAAAGGTTTTCCTTCATTTAAGTAAAAAAAATCTTCAGATTGTCACGGGGTTTCTAACAGGACACTGTCTCCTCAACGAACGCCTCAGTAGGCTGAAGCTGAGGAACAACGGCTAATCCAGATTCTGTTGGAAAAATGGGGAAACACTAGAATACCTTATCACTGAGTGCGCCGAGACGACGACCGTTCGTGCCATGAACTTTGGTACGGCTGATGTCGAGGATGGAGAGCTGGCCTCTGTGGAACCGTCTTAGATACTGATTTTTGTTAAAGCCCTGAGACTGTATGATGATTTATAACTCGTTATAACTCAAGAAATGGGAACAGACAATATATCTGTAAGATCGCGGTGATTAACTCCCCTCCTAAACATTCTACATTCTACAAGAGTTTTGGCATCTGCCGATAGATCTTTACTCTTGAATGTTGCCATCGATTACCTGTTTATCAGGAATTCGTATTCATCACCTTTCATTACCCTATAGTTCGTTTTTTTCAGACATTTCGATGTTTTACAGTTTTGTTATTTTATTCACGTGTACCAAACCCACTGATTTGGCACAAGTACATGGAACAAATATGCATACTCAGTGTAGTTTGGTCACTGCCTTCCTTAAAATGTCGGCTCTATTAGACGATAAAAATTTTAATTTAAATAAATAAAGCATAATGATAATAAACTGATATATTTAATGTTTTTTCATATACACATTTCCTTTTTAATTTTAGAAAACTCAACTGTTCCAGAAAATAACGATATATTTAAAAAATATATCGATTTTTTGAAAATCTCGATATAATTTCCACATCCCTACACATTCTTATTACGTCAGCATGTGTCCAGACGACGACGTCTCAAAGAAGCGACTACGACGACGGTGACGTCACTTAAGAAAACGGTCTGAAGGTTGCGTGGCGTCCGGTGACGTCACCGCAAGGTCTTGAGGCGGATCTTAACAACGGAAACGGAACACGCAAGACGAAGCCGGCTATTTTGAGCAATTTGTATTGGATTTGAAGGAGTATTTTGGGGTGAATTTTATATAGCATGTTATTAATGTCTATAGGAATATCAAGATTTTTATTTTCTTGTTGTAAGTTCTCAAGATATACAGGGTGGCCCGAACTGGTCCGAAAAATAAGTAAAAAAGTTCGTATAAATGTATGTTCTAAAATGCTCAGTTTCAGAGATACAGGGTGTAGAAGTTTCATTTTTATTTCGTTTTTTTCCAAATAATTTCTGAAGTAACGTCAATATTTAGATTAAAATTGTAGTCTGGGATTTTTTTTTCAATATGACTCCTATTTGAAGGGGCGCCAACTACATGTATTTTAACTGATTTGAAGAGTAATAACTTTTCGTCCGTACCTGTGAAGAGTAATAACTTTTCGTCCGTACCTAGTAGAACTAATGAGTGAAAAAATATACATTTCCGTGACTTTCTACGTAAAAAATGTTTCTTCGTAAAACTCGCTACGAGCAACCGTTCTCAAAATATTTAGAATGGAAATAGTCAATATATGTCATTATTGACAAAAAATAAACACATTAATTGAATAGTTATTTCACTGATATAATATATTTGGGAAATTTTAATTTTTAAATTAATTAAAAAATGTTTCTTAGAAAAAATGATGATAAAACAGTTTCTGTTGAACCTTTGACACAAAAACATTTCAAATTTATGATTTCAGTCTAATAACTATTTAGTCAACACATGTTTAATTTATGTCAATGATGACAGGTATTGGATACTTCAGATTCCAAATATCTCCGAGAAACTATTACTCGAAGCGATCAGCAAAAAGATGAGGTTCTGACTAAAAAGTAATTAGTCTTCAAACCAGTTAGCAAATATGTAGGTGGCGCCACTCTACAGCTAGGAGTCATATTGACATCAAAATCAAATTTTCATGTCAAAGAACTCCAAGATGCCAATTTTCATCGAAATATTGACGTTACTTCGTAAATCATTTGGAAAAAATCGAAATAAAAATGAAACTTCTACACCGTGTATCTCGGAAACTAAGCATTTTAGGATATACATTTATACGAACTTTTTTACTTATTTTTATCTACAGAATATTTTGCCGAAGTTTCCGATATACAATTCGGCCCACCCTGTATTTAAAAATGAAAATTTTAATCGAAAATATATTTTTTTATTTTTTGGAAATCTTGCTGTATATAAGAAAGAAGTTGTTAGAACCGCAAAACATTTTAGATTGATTTTTAGATTTATTTACAGTTATTATATTAGAAAACAATAAAGAATTTGTTGTTCTCAGGTCCTTATACAGGGTGTCCCAGAAATAAGTGCAAGTATTTTAAGGGGTAGTAGATCTCGATAACAGAAACATGTTTTCTCTTTATCGTTTTTCAAATAAGTCCAAAACAACCGAGTTATTTTACTTTGAAAATTTCCAAAAAAAGATGATTTTTTGCTAAAATTTTGAGAACCACTGGATCTTTTCTGGCTTTTCTTTCTTGTAAATTTACTCTAATACCTATGTTATCATATTATCAAGAAATTATGTGTTTAAGCAATACAATTTTTATTTTTTGAAAAAAATTTCAAAAAATTTTTTAAAAAATTTGGAATTTTCAAAATTTTTTTTTGCGAAATAAACCTCATAAACGTGTTTCTGGGGTTGAACTATACTACCAGTTAAAATACTTGCCCTTATTTCTGGGACATCCTGTATAGCATACTGCAGTGAAAGTATCTCGTAAATTTAATAAAATTTCTCTAAAATTGTACCAGCAAAACAAAGACTTAAAAAACAGAAAATCCTTTCTTATCATGGAAAAATTAACAAAGATTTTTCACCTCTACAAATATCTAGTTACCTTGTTTGTTTAAAAAATTGATTTTTTTATACGACTGAACGAAAAGGGGTGAAAAAAAAATCGTGACAATCTCGATCCTTGTCGAGTCATGGGACACCTCCGGCCAATTTAAATAAATAAAACTGTCATTATCTTTCGGTTTAATGTCGTTATAATTGGCTAAAATGCACCTTGCAGGATAAATGCAGGCTCTAAACGGTTGGCGTGTCGGAAAACAGGGTTTTCCTCCATTTCCTTCGTGAACACACGAAAATTCCGGTGTATTTTTCGCTATTTATCGATAGAAAACAAGACTTAACTGTTTTAAATTGTTCGTGGTTATAGAATTGTTTATTTATTGCCGTTTCACACATACAATTTACAAATTTTTTTTTCAAAATTAATTTTATTGGATTTAAGAGTCCATTTGACTAGTCAAAAAAAGTAGCAAAATAAGCGTTCGGGCATTTAACGTTTTATGTAAACTGGCTAGGTATTTTTTGGCAAAAATGAAGAAGGAAATTAAAGAAAAGGATTACACTATATCCGTATTGTGTTGCTTACATTTTTAAGACAACTTCTTTATTTTTAAGATTTTGATAGTCAAACATCAACAAAATACTCCTTATTTTTATTAAAATTTTCTCGAAAATAAAGACATAATTTAAAATTTTTGTTACAATACGGAAATAAATTGAAGTTTTGTGATTACAGTCCCAAGTAGCAAAAGAAATTCTAAAAAGGATTGAATTATTTTATAACAGTCGAATAGCGTTGTCTTAAGGACTGCTTGATTTTATTAAGCGCGTTTGGTTTCGACCATTCTGTTTTTAATAAAAAGTTGTAGTTAAACTATTTTCTAGTGGTTTTTCAACGGCCTATAACGCATTAAACGATCATTTCTTTTAGTATGATATAACACTTAATAAGACAATGCTATATGATAACAAACATATTATTTAATTAGACTCTTATACTCACCATGTAAGAGTTCTATAATATTCATATAACTAGTAGTCACAAGATCATATAGTGATTGGTTACTTAAACTTGTCTTACATTAAGAGTTGTATTACGTTGTATGATAGAATGTTTTATTGCGTTAAACTACGATATTTGTATACAACACCAGTCACAAGAGCCTTATATGATAAATGTGATTAACAATATAAATTCGCGCCAATATCTGCATTATAAAACTGGTAATGTATAATATAACCTCATTTAAATTAAATGGTATACCTAGTTATTTATTTTGTTATTGTTGTTGCAAAAGTAATATCTACGTACGAGTAAGTAATCACAGCTATTATGAATTCTGGGCAAGTTGGAAAATCATAACGCAGTGGTAGTTATAAAGATACATGTAAGAAAAACTCCTCGAAATTGCGGCAAATAATCCTGAGAATTCCCTGGGTTTCTCAAAAGCCAAAATCTCTGGGTTGTCTGACTTCTTCAAAGCATTGTTGCCACGTTGATGTAAAAAGTTTTACTGTAGTAATGTTTGTATTGTTTATTGCTTTTCCAAGTCCTTAGGTTGCCGCTCACTCGTCAGGTACGCATGAAATGCATTGCGTGCATGAATCCATGAAAATGCGATCATGTTTGTTAGTTTAAATATTAATCAAATGAGATTTGGCAACATCTATTTGTCACAAATCTCAATATGTCCAAAAAAAAGAGTTCTATAGTGCCTGGAAATTCTGCGTAATGATAGATATTTATCCTATACCGTTTTATTTTTACAACAAAGACTTATTTAAGTGGATTTATTTATAATAAAATGGTTGCATTATAATTCGCCATGTTTAAGGCAGAATTTTTGTATGGCCTATGGCCGCCATTATATGAAGCAAAATTAAAAACATCAAAATAAATTGTAAAATGTTATTTTTGAGAATTATTTTGTGATAAGATTCCCACATAACAGTAATAAAGTGTTTAATTAAATTAAAAACAAGATTTTTGAAAATTTTATTTTATTTTATTGTTTAAATTTATATGTAAACCTTAATCCAAATTAAAGCGCTTTAATTTTTTGCCAAATACATACCTATAAACTACCAGTAAAATTTTCGGCGCAACAAAATTGTCCCTACTTTTTCAAACCCTATTAATGATTTTTTTTATATTACATATTTGTTGTACCTTCTGGCTCTACCCGCCATTTTATTGTCAGTAAAGTCTCCTTTTAACAATCCACATATCCTCTAGATTCATTTATGACACGCTTAAAATATAATTTGCTCCTAATATTCTTCGGTAGAAAATAAAAATACTCTTGTACCTCGTTAAAAGATCAAAATGCTTTATTAAGTTCTGTTTCTTAGATGTGACCAACGTAATACATAATAAAACTAGTTTTATAATAGTCATATAAAGCTGTAAAAATAGTTGCACAAGAGTTGTATACCCTTTTTATAGAAATCCCTATACTACTAAACGGTTGTATAAAATGGGCCTTTTTTCAGTTGTAAAGCTATCATATTACGGTCATATAGCACGTTATATGAATTGAGGTATCCTATAAAAATTATCACATAGCTGTTTATACAGCATAAATAAAATTTGCTACTTGGGTGATATGCAATTTATATCGTTTTGTAACAAATTGCTTGCTATTTTATGGCAAATGCTGAAGCTGCAAACGCCGTCAAAGGACGTGTGTTTGGAATTTTAGGTGTGACTTAACACGACAGGATCGGGCTAACTCTTAGGCAGTTTTCTGAAATATAATATAAATTTCCTTCGGCCACACACCTGTTTACCCGACAACAGCTGTGCTTAAGTTATCTTTAGATTGATTTATAAGACTTAGGGTGTACCAAAAAAATAAATATTATTTTTTTCTTTTAGTTACCTTGACAATATCTTTTTTAGGATGATGAAAAGAATCTGATAAGTTAAGATTTTAATATTAATACGAAGTGGTCAGCCGCCATTGTGATTTTATTATTTTTCACATTTTTTTAAATTAATTCATAGCTCTAACTTATACAGCGTATTGTAAAATAAAATTTGCTACTTTAGGAGTGATATATGAATTTATATGATCTGATTTGTAACAAACAGCTAACTTCAATTTTATGGCCCCCCTTTATGATTTTTGAGGCCCTTATATTGAAATAAAAAATTACTATATACATAATACAGCTTATGTAGGTTTACTTGGCTAAAAAATATGTGTTTAAAATTAAAACATACTACATTATTAAGGTAACAATGTAGCTTAAAAATTAAATCAAGTCCAAAATATTTTTCATTTTTTCCTTTTTATTTTGAGAAATTGTAGGGGACGCTGTTCACATATACACGTATTTAGTAAATAAAATTGGAGGCCCCTGCGGAGCCCCCAAAATCACGAGGCCCCCCCGCCGTTGCGGGTGCTGCGGGGCCGACGCTACGCTACTGGATATGAATTTCCATTTAATCTACTCGTTTGAAGGTGTTACGAAATAATTGCTTAAAAACATAAAATATCATATTTTATCACGAAATAATGACTCAAAAATATAAAATATGATATTCTAAAATAAAATATAAAAATATATAATAAAATATAAAAAAATTGTTGAAGTTGTCGCATATACGTTATCATATTGAAGTTGAACTTTAACCTTCAATAACTTTCAAACGAAGTAGATTAAATGAAAATTTATATCAGACCTTTTTGAAGACCGTTCAATTTCCTATAAGAGTTTGTATTAATTTTTTGAAGACTTTTACAAAACGCAGATTTGTTAGAACGCAAGAAAGTTCCAAAATTAAAAAATTGTTTCACCGTGTTATACAAGGTGTCCCAGAAATAAGTGCAAGTATTTTAACTGGTGGTAGAAGTTCAACCCCAGAAACACGCCTATGAGGTTTTCTTCGCGAAAAAAAAAAAATTTGAAAATTCGGAATTTTTTGAAAAATTTTTTGGATTTTTTTAGTTAAAAAAACATAGTTTCTTGATAATATGGTAACATAGGTATTAGAGTAAATTTACAAGAAAGAAAAGCCAGAAAAGATCCAGTGGTAACTAAAATTTTAGCAAAAAATCATCTTTTTTTGGAAATTTTCAAAGTAAAATAACTCGGTTGTTTTGGACTTATTTGAGAAAAACGATAAAGAAAATGCGGTTTCTGTTTATCGAGATCTACCACCCTTAAACTACTTGTATTGATTTCTGGGACACCCTGTATAAATAGAATAGAAAATCAAGATGAGACACCTTTTAATGGCTTTTAATATTAATATTAAAAGCTTAAACTTTAGCAGGTTTTTTTTCATCATCCTAAACGATATTTTCAAGGTAACTAAAAAGAAAAAAAATATTTTTTTGGGGGTACCCTAAATAAACAGTGATAATGTAAGTCTGGGATATAAAAAATTCTTTATTTTCCTACTATTAATTTTCTAAATTTACCCAAAAACAATACATTTTATACGGAAAAATCAAAATAATTACAACTACTTTATTTATTGTAATTGTATTGTAACTGAGGACATAAAAATCAAAAGTAAAAAAAAAGTATTTAGTGTATTGAGAACAATGTACTCTAAAAGATTATCATAAAATGTGGAATCAGGCTGTAAATATCCCCCTATAAAAACCTTGGTTCCGGTTTCGTGGTCGGAACCAAACTTAATTACTAGCTGCATTGTGAATGGAGATTGAATCGTATTTTTAGGTAGGTGTTGCAGGGATCGTTCCCATGCCCAGCAGGAACAAAATATCGGTCTGAGCCACCGGAATGCCTCATTGTCTACGTACTCACTTACTTCCTGCTTACTTCTAAGCCTGTTTCCGTATAAGGAAGTTTGTACTTAGAATGTTTGTATCTTTAGTTTCAGCTAGAACGGCATCATATCTTAAAAAAGTAAAACTAAAACTGCATTATTTACTTTAAGATTTCTTTTTTCTATATATATTTAGAGCTTTCTCCCAAACTTTTAAAACTGCAAATTTAACTGGAAATTTCGTATGATCGAAAAAACGGCGTCAAAGAAGGCTGCGAAATAACAATTGATGATAATTTTGTTGAAGTAAATCTCTAGACGTCATTTACTAAAATTGACATAGAATTTGTCAAAATAAACACTAACTACTAAATTTTAACTACTCTTTCAGTAATTATAGAAGGATTAAAAAAGGATAGAACGTTTACAGACATACTTTACAAATCTATTACCAAAAAGTCTGTTCTTCAATTTTAAACTCCACATAGATTCTTGCCAAAATTATCATCTATTTTGATTTCTTAGCCGTGTTCGACGCCGTTTTTTCAATCTGTTAGTGTGTTCTTCAAATCTAATTTTACTAAAATTATTTAAACTGCTTCAATTATATACCGAGTCAGTTAATATTAGATATAGGTAATGTTTACTTTCGATTTTCCAAATAGACTTGTATTTCGTATCAGAACTCAATACAGCTTTGGCTTTGGCTTAAACTGCCGTTAAACGGTAGCTTACTAAAATGCCGTTAATAGGTATGACGTCGTTGATGTGACGCATTTGACGGCTTTATGAAATATAGGAATTTTATAAAGAACTAACCAACCTATCCACTCCTCAAATAAACAACTTAACCAACGCAACTAACCTCGACACTGATAAAAAATATAAAAAACAAATACAAATTAGTAAAAAATCAACCAACCCCACCAAATAATTGAACTAACTAATGAATGAACAGCCACCAAATAACCATGCTAACCAACCCGCCAAATAACTAAACCAATCCAACCAAAGAGTGAAACCAATGCAAGATCACGCTATAAGCAAAAAAATATAAAAAAGTCTTGGTCGGCGTGAAGATTCAAACCACGGACCATTCGCGTACGAAGCGATAGCCTCAGCCACTGACCCACAGGTGCTCTTGCAAAATGCTTAAGGTTAGGGCATTACTTTCCGCCGACATGAACGACGTCACAATATCTATTAACGGCATTTTTAGTAGTCTACCGTTTAACGGCTGTTTAAGTACATCGTACAGCTTTTTATCCAACTTCATGTTTTGTTGGAAGCTTACATACTCAAAAACGATATTTTATTGAATAATTTTTTTTTAATACAATAATATAATATACCTGGTGTGTCTTAAAAGTGGCTCACCCCTACTCTTTATTTTTCAGATAAACGAGATTTAGTATATTAATATATGACATAAATTAGAATTGATTGACGTATTCAATTGTTTGTAGTCACTTCCTGTTTCTGGAAATTACTACAACCTTTGATTTTTAAATGGTACCGTCGATATATTTTACTTTATTCGATAGAAAATAACACTCTGAATAGAATGACATATCATATGTCAACTTTTGACATTTTCGCTTAAAAACAACTCGTATTTTAAATTTCAATCTAGAATGCCATTGGCTGTGTTAAAAATACTAATTTTTAATCAAGGAGCCTTGAAAAAATAGATTTCATCGTCTAATGCTGTTCGTGTGGGTTGAAAGATGCCCAAATCGTATATTCAGTCATATCTCATTTTTTTCAAATGGAACAAGGGTGGCTCATTAGCATATTTGGAAAAGGCATATTTTTACGAATAATTTGGTACCACACATTTGGTATTTCGAGTCAAATAGTTGTTATGAACAGCATGTTTGTTGTTAGCAAATAGTTGTTATGAGCAGCAATTTCAAATAAACCATATACGAAAATGTCAAAAGTTGACATATGATAATATGTCATTCTATTTAGAGTGCCATTTTCTATGGAATAAAGTAAAGAAAATACCGAGGATGTCATTTAAAAATCAAAAGTTGTAGTAATTTCCGGTGAAACAGGAAGTGACCAAAACAATTGAATACGTAAATGCATTCTAATTTATGTCATTTACAAACATACCAAATCTCGTTTTGTTATCTAAAAAAATAAAAAAGTTATAGGTTTGAGCCACGTTTGAGACGCACCCGGTATACAAAAAAATAAAATAAAATAGTGGGTGAAAATTTTCAAAATATGAGAAGGTACATATTACATAATACGTAGGTAACTATTAACTATAGGTCTAAACACATATGCATACAGCTAAAAGGTCATTAATTAAATTTACACTATAAATAAATGGTGTAGTTAACACTAATCAAACGCGTTTAGTGGTTAATAACTCGAGAAGATTTGTAATTGAACGTGGGGTAATGAGTGAGGGTCGGTATATAGAGGATAGGAGGAAGTGAGGAGTATAGAGGAGGGAACAGCGATGACGTGATTGTTTCCATAGTTATTTATCAAAATCGACTTCGGATACGGATATGTCATGGACACTAGGCGAAGAATTCCGTTCAGGGGATTGATATGAATTAATACAGATTCGTAATAAATACAGGGTGGTGAACATTTTGAAGGTAATCTTTTTTATTGAAGTGAAACTTTTTTTTAAGCGCGCTGGGAGTAAAAATTCAAGGCCGCGATAGGACACACGAGAGGAAAAGTGGTAACGATAGACTTAGAAAAAATCGTCCGATTTAAATGAAATTTGATGTATCCATAAATTGGATCAAGGCCAATTTGACCGTGTACGACACGTGTCACTGTGACAGTTAGTTTTGACGTAAGAAACGTCAAAAGCTGATGTCGTCCGATCGCGACCAAATTTGGTGGGTAGACTATGTTAGCGACGGCGCACACGGTCCCACCCTGCAAAGTTGGATTTGGTTTGACATTTCAAACATATTCTTCAAATCCTTCAATTTAATAGCTATTAGTAAGAAGTTTCACTTCAAATATGCGCACATAGTGCACACTCATTTTTTTTGAAAACTAAGAGAGAGGCATTATTAAATCCAGTGGCGGCTTAACCATGAGGTCAAATGGTCAATGCCCCCCCGAAAAAATCAGGAGAAAATTAGAAAAATTTATTTGAATTATACTTTTTGTAAATCACTTTTTTTCATCCTAAAATATTCTAAACTATTCCCAATTTGTCCAATTTTCGCTTGAAAACATTTTATTTTAATTATACGGTTAAAATAAAATATGGCGGTTTTTGTCTTTGTTTAGAAACCAGCGTGTTATTATTGCAATCTGTAATATTCTTTATTAGTTGAGAATCAATATAGTTGATTAAGAAATATCGAGTGCATTATTTCTATATAAATGTATTACAAGATTTCAGTCATATCGCTAGAAATATTTCGCCGTTTGGGCAGTTTGGGTGTTTATAAAAGCTCAAATTATAAAACAACCTAGGTTTTTGTATCGTTTATCGCGTATAATGTTTGGCTTACTCAATTTTTAATATCGAAAAAAAAAATAGTTTTAGTTGCCGTTGCTTTGTCGTAGCCGAGGGTTTGAGATGCAGCGCGAAATTTGTGTAGGTAATAATTCATAATTTTCTTGTTCTGGATAAATGATGAACTCTTGTCGATTGATTCTGGAATACATATTTTCAAATAGGCAACATATGGTGTTTAGTTTGTAAAATTGTGCGGTTAAAAGAAAACAAAATTGCTTAAATTTCGAAAAACGTTTAGAGAAAGAATTGAATTACTTAAAATATAAAAAAAATGTGAAATAAAACTTTTAGAAATGTTTATGTGTATATATGTATTTATATTTTTGTGACATTATTATTTAAGTGTCTTTTAAATCCTACCGAGGAAAATTTGCGTAAAGAACATTGACTGGATATTTGATGAAATGGCACTAGACCACCTGTTTAAAAATCTAATTTTACTTGTATCATTTTAACATAATTAGTATTTATTTTTACATTTACTTTCCTTTAACAAAACGTACAAGTACCTTGTAAGAAACCAATTAAATTTGGTCGTGTCTTAAAAAAAATCGATGAAATATTTTTAGATATTGACCTACCTACAATAATAACCACGAGTCGCCACTGATTAATTATTTCAACGGTTCAATTGGTTGTTACGAAAATTATTAATTTTTAATTAACTAAATATCCTTAACATTGTAAAAAGGAATCATATAAAGAAACTCCTACAACATAAAGAAACTCCGAATATAGCACAAAGGTATTTGGAGCGATGTATAATATCTTTAAAATACGGTCCTGAAGCTGCTTTATTCACAGATAAAATCTTTGGCAATGTTTCTTTTGTATTGCCCGAAACGGTGCACCTTAAGGAAGGTGTTTCCTAAGAACTAGTCCGGATTTTTTGTGCATGGTACACCTTGATATCCGCTTATTAAACCTGCGTGTCTCTTACAATAGCACTCAGGGATTTTCTGGTTCTTTTCATGGGTCGTACCCCGACAGGTACCTTTAAGAAATGTTCCTTTTCAACAACGATTAACTTATAGAATTTATTTGGGGGTGGAATTCTTTTTTTTGTAGCGAGTATTTATTATCTATATTTGCAAATATCAGTACCTTTATCGAAAGGTATAAGAAATATTTAATAATAAATTATACTTTAAACATACCGGATGCGCCTCAAAAGTGGCATACCCCCTATAACTTTTTTTATTTTTTCAGATAAAAAATCGGGATTTGGTATGTTAGGATATGACATAAATTAGGATTGATTGACGGTATTCAATTGTTTTTGGTCACTTCCTGTTTCACCGGAAATTACCACAACTTTTGATTTTCAAATGGCACCTTCGGTATTCTTTCACACTTCATTCGATAGAAAATGACTCTTTGAATAGAATGACGTATCATATGTCAACTTTTGACATTTTCGCATATGGTTTTGCTACCATTATATGGATAACGACAATTTGACTCGAAATACCAAGTGTGTGGTATCAAAATATTCGTAAAAAAATGCTTTACAAATATGCTAATGAGCCACCCTGGGTCCATTTGAAAAAATTGAGGTACGATTAAAAATACGATTTGGGCATCTCTTAACCGTCCAGGACAAGACACGAAAGGCATTAGACGATCAAATCTATTTTTCCAAGGCCATGGCACTCTAGATTGAAATTTAAAATACGTTTTTTTTAAAGTGAGAATATCAGAATTTGGCATATGATACGTCATTCTATTCAGAGTGTCATTTTATATCGAATAAATTAAAAAAAGAGGGTGCCATTTAAAAATTAAAAGTTTAGAGATAAAAGAGGAAGTAACCAAAAAAAATTGAGGGGTTTCTGGCAAAACCCCTATTCAGATATTTCGAAATTTGGAAAAACTAAAAAAAAACGTATATCTTCCTCCCATTTAAATTTAAATTGTCGTTTTTTTGTGTGAGCTCTGGTTATAATCTGAAATTACAGGAAACTAGTTTTCTTTATTTTTTTTTATTTTTAAGTTAGGAAGGGCGTGAGTTTGTTTGACTTGTGGGGTTTTTGCTGGAATTTTGGCAAAAACCGTGAAAACAACCAAGTCCTCTTAGCAACTGTTCGAACGATTACGAACGACAAACAACCAAACCACAACAAGTAGCGGACTAGTGGGGTTTTTGCCGTTAAGACTTGTGACTTGTGGGGTTCTTGCGGAATTACGGTATTTTTGATCGTATATGCACGGGCTGACTTACCTATAGCACTTTTTCCGAATTCGTTTGGTAGGAACGTTATGACTAACAAATTACTGTCGGATAGCGCCATTAACTCATTTTACCTATTTTTTGACTAATGGGGTTTTTGTCAGAAACCCCTCAATTGATAAATCAATCCTAATTTATGTCATATACTAACATACTAAATCTCGTTTTTTTTATCTGAAAAAATACAAAAGTTATAGGGGTGAGCCACTTTTGAGACGCACCCGGTATTACATACAGTGTGGGCATGCGATTCAATATTTTGGTTGAAAATTGTTAAGATAAAATTAATAATTTTTAACAACACAAAAAGGGCAATTTTTGGGTTATTAAAACTTCAGTCTAAAGCTGCAAATTAAAGGATCGTATTTTATTTAAAAAAAAATAAAAACCCTTTCCACTAAAATGTATGGATCAAAAATGACGAAAAACATATTTTAATTTGTTGTGCTATAAAAGTGTGTTTTTTATTATTTTTTTCCATAACAACTGTTAAAATTGCCTTATATCTATCAAAAATAGTAGATAAAATAGTACTTTAACCGCAAGGGTAGATTATGTGATACTTTAACAGCGAGGATAGGTTAAAAACTTTTTTTCTTCTCGCACGTTTTTTAATTGCTTCCATTTTTGAAAATTTTTGTACTCCTTTTCATAACTTAGTCGGGATTTAAATGGTAGGTAAAAAAGTAGTTTGGTTATGGCGTTTGTCGCCTCAGCCTGAATATCTGTTGGTAATTTACTTATTTCGTTTTGAGCCATTTCTGGCTCCAATTCAATCAGCAATCAACACGAAAGAGAATTAAAAAATATTGACTCGAAAATGACAACTAAATAGACAGCTTTATTTATCTGTCAAATTACATAGAAACCAACGGCAACCCAGCACAATATTTTTTCTACTCGTAATAAATTCCTTGAAATAATAATTTCTAAATATTTTTTAAAACGTAACTCGCTATGGAAAAAATATTGTTTTATACTCGACGATAAAATTGCATTATCGTCTTGTATAAAAAATAACTATTAACCATTACACTCTAAAATTATTCTGAATGAATGTATTAGGTTAAACTTTATGGTATCCAAATTTTTCTCTACGCTACTAAACCCCTTCGAGGGGGCATTTAAAGAAAATAATAAGGACCTTTTTGTGATGGGCCCGGCCGGGTCGGGTCGAAGGGGTTAGGGTACGTTTCGTACGACTTACGCCGCCGTCCTCGGGCCATCTGCCTCCCTGCTCTCACCCTTCGCCAAAGAAATTACCACCTGGCGGTGGACTATCGCGACTTGGTGGGGCTCTACGCTCCGTAAACAAGGGCTGCGCCGCGAGATAGGGCCAGATGGCGCTGGGTACGCTATCGCTAAGGTGTTTTATTGGAACGGAATAGCAATAAGGAAGTACGTACTACAGTAGTGAAGTGCTTGTTGTATCGACATTTGTTTAAAGTTTATCGATAGTTTTGGATATAAAAATCGATACTTTCTTGTTTAAGGAAAACAAACCCTAAAAACACGGTTTTGGTCTATTTAGTGGGGTGTTCGCTCCATTTCTAGCTAGATTGTTTGCTTTTTCATTACCTTCTATCCCTTGATGGGCTGACCTAGAGTAAGAGGATTTTATTTTCTTTGCCTAATTTGTTCCGCTTCGCGAGGCATTCTTTGACCAACTTTGAACTGATCAACCCAGTAACCATCATAACTCAAGAACAAGGAAGAGTCCATCCGTAACCTGGAATACAAATTCTCCAACGGTCTAAGACACTTGAAGAAATTTCTCAGAACATAGAACCCAGAAAAATCAAAAAATATTTTCCATCATTTGAGCAAGAAGAATCTTTGTATTGTTATGGGGTTTTTAACAGAACACCTCAGTAGATTGAAGCTAAGAATAAACGGCGAATGGAGGTCCTATGGGCATTGGCGTAACTACAGGGTAGGTACTGCTGGGCACCCCCAGAGAAATCCTGAATTACGACTCTTGGCTACGTATTAATTTTTATTTGCTTGTGATGTAGTAAAAATGACGTTTTCTAGTTTTGTTTAGTTAACATTATTTTGTTGTGTTCAAAAAAAGTGTTAATTTTTATTTTTTTAGAAAATTTGTAGGTATTTAAGTAATCTACGGGAACGCGGTTTGATAACCAAGTCTAAGAAATTTATTGATAGAGGAATTCATGTAAACGTTTTATTCAAAAACTGTGTTTTTTAAATTATTTTTCATTTTTAAAAAAACAAAAACCCTAGCCTGGGCTCAATCCCATTAGAATGGAGAAAAAAGGGAAGGGCAAAAGCAACATGGATTGGAGGAGTACATAAAGCTATGTAGAGAGGAATCTTCATCCAGGGGATTGAAATGAATGCAAGTATTTTAACTGGGAGTAGTTCAATCCCAGAAACGCACCTATGAGATTCTTTTCGCGAAAAAAAAAATTTGAAAATTCGATTTTTTTTGAATTTTTTTTGGAATTTTTTTTTTATTTTTTAGTTGAATAATTTTTTGATAATATGGCAACATAGGTATTAGATTAAATTTTCAAGAAAGAAAATCCAGAAAAGATCCAGTGGTTCACAAAATTTTAGCAAAAAATCATTTTTTTGGAAATTTTCAAAGTAAAATAACTCCGTTATTTTGGACTTATTTGAAAAACGATAAAGAGAAAATATGTTTCTTTCATCGAGATCTACCACCCCTTAAAATACTTGCACTTATTTCTGGGACACCCTGTATAACAGAAAGAAAGAAGTACACAATAGATCTATAAGATCGCGGTGATTAACTACCCGCCCTTCCCCCTTCCAATAAGATCTATACAAGGCAAATTAACACTAAAAAATACAGACAAACCGCATCTGTATTATAAAAATCCCCCTTCTAAATTACAGAAATTATACAACATTTTATATATTTTCAGAAAAAAAAAATTACTCTAGGTAATATTAATATTTTTAAGGGATAACCTAGAAGAGACCCCTGTCTGACAAAACAGTATGAATTTTTCTATTTATAAAATTATTATACCCCCAATATATTATATTATATTTTCAGAAAGTGCAAGAATTTTAATATACATATATTTAAGAGACGGACACTGAAAGGTATTGATATTTTCTTATATAAAAACATTTCTATTTGAAGTGTGAAGCCTCCCTAAAGCAGGTGAGGAATAATACCGTAATAAACCGATATAATGTAGTTTGTTTACATTGTTCTGAACATCATCGGTCTGAAATACACTAAAAGAAATAAGTGTAATGAAAAAACACAATTAAAAAATAGTTTAAAATAAGTATAATATATGTTTTGTAAATCTAGAATGGTACCGTAAAACGAGGTGAATTTGGACATACAGGTGAATCGGGACAAAACTTTTTTTTAAATTCTTTATTAACTTTATTAAAAAAGTCGTTGAAACCGTAACCACTCGTCAAGTTGTGTCTAAAACATGTGCTTTACGTGTGACGCCACGGAATTTGCTGTTGAACTTAAATTTGACGGTTGACAAAATCTAAATTCTTTTAGTCGAAAATCAGCTGTTTTCGTGCGTCTGAGAATGTTGGTTGTAACTGTGGTTGTAACAAGTGGAAAATGTAAGTAAAATAATACGATATTGGTTTTAATTAGACTTAAAATAGTCCTCTGCCGAAATGTAATGTCATTTTCGCTTAACGTTAAACAATTATTTAAAAAAAAATATTTTTAACCAATCAGGCACTTTTTAGGTTATGTTGTGGTGAATAGGGACATTAGCAAAATTAGACATGACTCGTTTTTATACGCCAAAAGGGAAAAAACTGTACCTCCATTATGACTCAAAAAAAAATTAAAAGGGCTCTTGAAGACATAACAGATCGTAAAATATCTTACCGTCACGCAGAAAAGTTGCATGGTATTCCTAGGTCAGTTTTATGTCGGCACAAGAAAGGAAATGTGAAGAAACAAGTAGGTCAGACAGTTCTAAATAGTGAAGAAGAGGATTTCCTAATTAGAAACATAAACACATGTTCTGATTGGGGATATCCAATCGATAGTTATGACCTAAGATTGATTGTCAAAAATTATTTAGACAAACTGGGAAGGAAAGTGGTTCATTTTAAAAATAATCTAACTAAGTTTTCTACAGTTTTTTGTTAATAGTTCTTATGAGAGTTTGATAAAATATGTATTTTTTGCTAAATCTTATGTTTTTTAATACAAAAAAAATCATAATAAATAAGTTTTATGATAGAACATGATATATTTTTTTCTATTATGTTGTTCCTTTTCCTCCAGGCTGCGTCTAAATAAGAATACGTACTGAAAAACAATGTTGTCCCTAATCACCACATTTCCAGGGACAAGACGGTTTTTTTTAAAACGCACTTTTTTTTTTCTTTTTTTTTTAATTGCGCTATTTGGAAATGAAAAGTACACAACATGTTCGATATTTTGGCCTACAGAAACTAAAAATAAATTAAATAGTAAAGCAGGAATATCTGCGTAAAGTCCACGGAGTGTCCCGATTCACTTCATTTTACGGTACTCTATCTAAAGAAGAAAACATTCGACCAATGTGTAATCCCAGTAATGACCTATGCATGTGAAACCTGGACACTTAAAACGGACATCATAAGGAAACTGCACGTCGCACAATGTTCAATGGAACGAACAACGCTGGGAATAACCAAGTGAGACCGTAAAAGAATAGAGTGGATACGACAAAATACCCATCAGGTTATAGATATCATTCACAGAGTGAAATCCCTCAAATGGCAATGGGCGGGACACCTGGCAACAAGAACAGACAACAGATAGACTGCAAAAATTACTGCATGGTACCCACGATGAATTAAGAGATCTAGAGGAAGAACGAACCTGAGATGAGACCATGATATTAGAAAATTAGTAGGGATAACTTCGGCCCGCATAGCCAACTAAAGATAACTAACAGGCCCAACTACAGAGAAAATATGTGAGGGAGGCTACACCATAACTGGAAATGGTTGAATAAGCTGAAAATGATTATGATGACGATGAAGTAGATATATCTTAAAAATGTTCAATGCTTTTTTTTCATGCTATTTACATAATTTTGTTATACCGACTACCGGACTAACTTCTGAAAAAAGACTTAAGTTCAATCAAACGCTCTGTACGTCTGCTATTGTTGCCTCTAAATTTACGGATCCCTCTAACATTTTGAATAGAAAACTTCTGGTAGTCTTGAAATGAAATCCGTCTTATAGGTTGATTAATTAGTTTGTACAGCCCCCCTCGTGCCCTGGACACCCCTGTATCTTATTCTGTCCCCCTACCACCCCTAAGAACTATCCGAGGACTTGTAAACAGTAATTTACAGAGGGTATTCTGGACTCTGCCTATTCTTCCCTTTACAAACTTTAAGATTATTCGCTAATCATGCGAATCGCTGGTCTATTTTCAATTAAGGTTTTACTAGGAGTATTTCTATCGAAGGAAACTTGTAAGAGGAAATCTAGAGATTAATTAAATTTTGGTACCGTGAAAGCATATTGGAATACACTCAACGGCACGAAAAATGGGCACCCTCAAATTTTCATGTATCTTAAAGTTTTATTTATTGTGTTCTACTGGACCGATTTTGATGATTTTTTAATCAATTTGTAGTTAAATAATTTGAATGTTTAGTATTTCTTTCTAAATTAAAAATTAAAGTTGCCATCTGTCAATCATACGAGGGAAAACAAAATGTTGATATTTTGGAGAAAGTTTGAAACACTCTGTGAAGTACCTTAACAAAGTAAAAAAATTAAAAATAATTTTGTCATCTAAGTGTACATTTTCTCGATAGTTTCTTTTTTGATTCATCTCAATAGCTTTATTCTTTTTAGACATTCTCTTTTGAAGAAGGCACTAACATTTTTTCTCGCATTTTTTTGTATTTTTTATTAATTAAATTAATAAAACCATGCATTAAAACCATGCTTTTGCTTTTGATTCTGGTCAACAGACGTATAAAATAATGTTTATGATTTATGTAATGTCAGTGCCTTCGAAAAATCATATTATTATTGTCTGTTGGGCAGTTACTCTAGCGATATGGTTTTAAATCCAAAAGTTGATCACTACAATGATCAATTAAAACAGCAATAGCCGATACTTCAGAACTTAAAGCAATCTCTACTAGAGTAAACGTTAATAAAAAATAATAATGTGACTTTTCAATGACAGTGACATTATAAAAACAATATAAACACTTTTTGTTTTTGTTAATGAGGACCTAAAATAAATTCTAAAATTGCTCTAATCGTTACTGTCTTATTCAAAAGCGAATATCTCCAACAAAAATAAAGCTATTAAGATGAATCAAAAAACAAACTATCGAGAAAAGACGTACTTAAATGATAACATAATTTTTAAATTCCTTGCTTTTCTAACATGTTCCACAGGGTATTTCAAACTTTCACCAAAATATCAACATTTTGTTTTCCCTCGTATAATTGACAGATGGAAAGTTTCACTTTTAATTTAGAAAAAGATATTAAAACATCAAATAATTTAGCTACAAATCGTTTAAAAACCATCAAAATCGGTCCACTAGAACAAAGTATATTATAAACTTTAAAATATATCAAAATAATAAGCTGCCCATTTTTCGTGCCGGTGAGTGTAGTTTGCTTTACGATGTTCTCCTGTATATCAAAAAAATTGTAGTCTTATTCGAAAAATAAAAGTTATGCTATTTTCATTTTTCTTTTCTACTAATAATCAGCAATGTGGATGATAACGCACAAAAGAAGTCCTTTTATATTAACCCAGTGTCCTGTTTTATCTCAGAATAAAAAAAGTATTATACACTACTGCTAATAAACCAGAAAAAAGAACATATGTGGACAAACATGCGTCATAAAGAATACAAAAAGGCTATTCAATCTTTTTGCATTCTCACAGGTGAATTTTTATTTTGAAGAAATTCTCCTGAATAGTTTTTGTTTAAAATTGCTGTTTTAGTCCGCTTTGTCTCCTCTATTCACGTACTGACATATCCCTAATATTCTGTTCGACCTTAGACCATTTTACCACTAGATATACCATTCCTAGATTAGCATATTTCGCAGCGACTTTTTTAGATATATTATTGTCCATTGATTTCAAGATTACATTCAACAGTCGTATTATTTTCACGAGACGTCTAATAATTCGGTGTGTGAACCTTCTTCTGATTAACAGAATCTTCACATTCTCTTCATCTATTAATCTCATTATCTTTAAATGCCTATCGATGTAATGCCTTTAAAGTACACCCACTAGAGTTTTAACAGTTTTCATATCCTTGTTTATATATGTTATGGTCCATAGTAAATTTTGGCGAGTGTTCTGAGTGTTCTTAACTGTTGTGTTTGCATCCAACTGGTGCTTTTTTCCACGTTTCTGGAGGTATATTAGCCATCCAGGCCCATCCATGTTTTGGATACTGCAAGCGCAATGCACGATAATGCGACTGTTCTCGTTAAGGTGCGTACTCACTGAGCGAATGAATGCCGAACGAACAACGAAGTCCGAACAACGAAGGTTCTGGGTTCGTTCGGCCGTAATTCAGGTACCCTACCAATGAGCGAATCCGAAACGAATGCAGAAAGTTCACTGTTTGCTTGGCTTCGTCGGTTGGTGAGTTTGTTTAGCAGAAAAAATGTGTGACAAAATTATAGCGGCATCAGCTTTTATAATTATTGCGGGATCACTAAAAGCAAAAAAACAAAAAAGGAAAAGAAAACATTGGATACTCAATCGCTTCCATGCATCTTTTTTTAATTTTGTTATGGTACAAATTATTGGAAGGATTCCATAACAATTCCTCCTTTCTAATATGTATTCAATTAAATCAATTGTAAGTTCGTCTGTCCATTGAATTTTATCAGACATCTTGAATTTTTTTAACTTAAAAACACAGCGTCCAAATGCAAATAATATAAATTCGGATTCGGAGTTCCCCCAAAAAATTAAAAACCCGCGAATCTCGTCAACACCGAACTGCGAATCTCTTTGATGTACCACTCCCCGACCGAACGCAGGTGACGGCAAACCGAACTGCGAACTTAAAAATGCCATTCGATTCGCCTTCGCATTTACGTACACACTTGACGAATCATTCAGAGTTCGTTGTTCGTTGTTCGTTCGGCATTCGTTCGCTCAGTGAGTACGCACCTTTACATCTTGAAAGTCGCCGAACACGAGCCGGGATCAACGAACCTTTCGGCCGCGATTACGTTTCTCGTTCGCTGTTTTAGTCGGTGAATGATGCGGTTTTTTAAACACATCTCGTTTGCGGTATAAAATAAATAATATCTTCGCGCATCGTGATGACCGATTCTGAGTGCGGCTGTAAAATAGAATTAATTTTGCAATCATCTTTCAGTTCTATGGTGTATTCAGAAAAAATAAAAACTATTGAAGAAGGACCTCCAAAGAATATTTTGAATATTAAAATACTAAATTAAAATCGTGTATTCGTCATTTTAGCCAAAATGTTTATAAAAGTGAATACTGGTGTTACTGGTTGTATGGCACTCAATAAACTTTTTTGTTGGCCTTGTCTACTATTTTCCAGGAGAAAAATGTATGGAATACTACCAGCTACGATGATAATAGCATATACAGGGTGAGTCTTAAATAACATATCTTCTCTTTACCGTTTTTCAAATAAGTCCAAAATAAAAGTTACCAATTTTACTTTAAAAATTTCCAACAAAAATATGTGTGCGTAAATTTTGAGAATCACTAAATCTTTTCTGGGTTTTCTTTCTTGTAAATTTAATCTACTACCTATGTTGACATATTATCAGGAAATTATGTTTTTTTAACTAAAAACTATAAAGTACCACTAAGGTGTAAACTGGAAGTCGAGGGCAATGTTATCCAGCAAGAAATGAAGTTTAAGAAACTAGGCATAGAAATCTCAGGATATGGTGATGTAGAAGCGGAGGTGCGAGAACGGACAACGCAACCAGAATAGCAGGATGCCTGAATGACACAATATGGCGAAATAAAAACATTGAGGTGGAAACTAAAGCAAAAATTTACAAGGCAACGGTACAGTGAATAATGACATACACTGCAGAAACTCGACCTTATACAGCGAAAACTAAACAACTACTAGAGACAACCGAAATGAGAGTAATACGCAGAATAGCTGAAAAGACGGTTCTGGACAGGGAGGAAAATGAAAGCATAAGAAGAGCATGCAAGGTGGAAAATGTAAATGAGTGGGTATTCAGCAGAAAGGAAGAATGGAACGAGCATATCAGCAGAATGGACAACAGAAGGATAGTGAGAGTTGCACGCGACAAATAACCGTTAGGTCGCAGAAACTCAGGACGTTCACGAAAACGATGGAGCGACAACTTGTCAGTCTAACCGGTAGAGAGGACGAAACCACAGAGGCAATTCGCCTAGTATGAAAAAGGAAGAAAAACAAGAAGAAAAACTAAATAATTTCCAAAAAAAATTTTTCAAAAATTTCCAAATTTTAGGTCGGGAAAGAGGCATAGCAATTTAACGAATGTTCGTCCGTAAAGGCTTTGCTTTTATTTGAAAAAAAAACCAAAGTAGAAAAACCAATTAGTGCATATAATAAAATTAAAAGAACCTTATTGTGTTGTAAAATGTTAATTACAGTTACTTATTACATCCCCTTGTATTGACGCCACACTTACACCGCTATCTAGATACTTCTATACTTGATCGTATTTTGATGCTAACATAAATCTAGAAATGATTTTAGTTCAGAGTAAATAATATTATCATAATTTTATATAATACTACAAAAATCTTATAGACTGGCAGTATCCAGAAAATATGCATGGTCTACGGTTGTGTCGTTTTTGCTCTTTTGAAAATGTGGCGCGACTACGGCGCCCCCACATAATGTACCGGCGGACCTGCTAACTAAACGCTAGCGGAAGAGTGCGCTTGTCAAGGGCATAATGGCCCACAAGTAGCTTTTTGATGTAAATCGTGTGTAGTTTTATGCGAAAAGGCCCTTGTTCGGCCGTCCCGAGGAAGCACAGCGTTTAAAATTATTAATCTCGTGCGTTTGTGATGCTAGATAACCAGATAAATGGAGAAAATTGACTTAATTTAGAGATTTTTCCGTTTTGTTCAAACTAACTTTCTGAAAATCTGAAAATCTGAAACATTTTATTTTTATTGTACAGGGTGTGTCAAATTAGACGCTTTTAAATGGAAACACCCTTTTCTATAGGAGATAAACAAAAACTAATATCGGTGTCTGGAGCTCAATTTTTGTCAAAAACATTATGGTGAAAACCGCATATCGATATCTGTTACCGTTTCGGAGTTACGGGGTCGTGTTTTTCAAAAATATGCATTTTTAACAAATCGCTGTAACTTTTTTGCTATGGAAAATTTTGTATTTTTATGAAAACATTTCCAAAGCATCTTTTTACGTAGAATTTAATGTTTTAAATATCATTTTTTTAAAATTAATAATTTACGAATTATCTATATTATTATATTAGAAAATTTGATGGTTTATATGGGACACCCTGTATATTTTTAATTTATTGAAAAGAATTTAAAAAAATATAACACACTTGGTAAAAACCTTTCCAAAAATATAACACACTTGATATTTTGCTCGATTCCTCTTCGAGATATAGAGTATATAAAAATTCGTCCGCTTTAAATAAGTAGCCTTTGAACGGCACCGGCTGTAATGCAAAAAAATTCTAGCTGTGAGCATCAGTTAAAACGAAAATAATATTTGCTATGAGAGATGCAGAATTTTATAACAATTTCAAATATATTTAACCAACATCAACACATTTAAACTATATCTAATAACAATAAAAATAAATAGCAAACCAAGACATGAGATTTTGCTACAGGTGTTCAACATATCAACCGTCTTCTGTTATGGACAGACGGGGCAGTTTTTGAACATTTCTCGCGGAATTCATTAACGCAGTAGGAGTGAAAGATACCCCTCATAACTGCTAAGTATTTCTAATTCTTGTCTAGATTATACGGAAGAATAAGGAATCTTTATTCTTCCGCAAATATATCCACAGGATTAGATCCATGAGTACTAAGTCAGGCGGCCTCGACGGCCACCGGCTGGGATCTTGGTTAACTATTCAATTATTCTTAAAATTGGCTGCAAAAATTTGCTGATAACTTCAGCATTCAGAGGCGGTGCGTTGTCTTGCTGGAAAAATATGTTTTCGAGTTTCATTAAGGGCATATCATCAATAAGGGGTCCAAAGCTTTCTAGTTAAAAGTGGCAAACTTTTAAAAATTCTGTATTTCGAAGGGGATTGTAACAAAATATCAAGTGTGCTATATTTTTGGAAAGGTAATTTTAAATTCTTTTCAGTTAATTAAAAATATAGAAAAAATAAAGAATCAATTTTTTTGTTGATAACTCTTAATTTATTAATTTTAAAAAAATATATATACTTAAACCATTACATTCTACGTAAAAAGGTGCTTTGGAAATATTTTCATAGAAATACAAAATTTTCCATGGCAAAAAAGTTAGAGCGATTTGTTAAAAATGCACATTTTTGAAAAACATTACGGGGTGTTCCGAAACGGTAACAGATATTGATGTGCGGTTTTCACCATCATGTTTTTAATGAAAATTGAGCTCCAGACACCGATATTAGTTTTCGTCTATCTCCTATAGAAAAGGGTGTTTCCATTTAAAAGCGTCGAATTTGACCTACCCTGTACACTCATCGACACGAAAAACAGGCACCTTTAAATTTTGATGTTTTTTTAAAGTTTAATATATTTTGTTCTAGTGAGCCGGTTTGATGATTTTTAAACAATTTGTAGCAAATATGTTTGACTTTTTAATATCTCGTTCTAAATTAAAAATTAAAGCTTTCATCTGTCAATTATACGAGAGAAAACAAAATATTGATATTTCGGTGAAAGTTTGAAACACCCTGTGGAATATGCTAATACAGCAAGTACTTAAAATTATTTTATCATCTAAGGTATTTTCTCGATAGATTTTTTTTTATTTATCGCAATAGCTTTATTTTTATTGGAGATATTCGCTTCTGAATAAGACAGTAACGATTTACAGAAATTTTAGCATTGATTTTGAGTCCACATCAACACACACTTATAAAATAGTGTTTATTCTTCTTGTAATGTCACTGTCATTGAAAAATCATATTATTATTGTTTATTGGCGTTTACTCTAGTAGAGATGGTTTGAAGTTCTGAAGTATGGGCTATTGCTGCTTTAATTGGTCATGCCAGAGATCAATTTTTGCACTTAAAATCATATCTGCTAAAGTAACTGCCCAACAGACAATAATAATATTATTTTTCAAAGACAGTGACATTATATAAATCATAAACACTATTTTATAAATGTGTTGACTAGGACCGAAAACAAGGGCATGGTTTTAATGTAAAAAATACGAAAAAATGTCAGTGTCTTCTTCAAAAGCGAATATCTTCAAAAAAAATAAAGCTATTGAGATGAATCAAAAAACAAACTATGGAGGAAAGATACACCTAGATGATAAAGTGATTTTTAAATTCCTTGCTGGATTAATGTACTCCATAGAGTGCTGCAAACTTTCACCAAAATATCAATATTTTGTTTAACCACGTATAATTGACAGATGGCAACTTTCATTTTTAATTTAGAAAGAGATACTAAAAATTAAAATAATACAGCTTCTAATTGCTTAAACAATCATCAAAATCGGTCTACTACAACACAATATAAAAAAAATTATAATACATGAAAATTTTATGGTGTCCGTTTTTCGTGCCGGTGAGTGTATATTCCTCGGTATATTCTTAAGTCAATAAGCGCATCAATTGAGAATGTACTGTATAATATCAATTCAATACGATATCTCAAAATTAAATCACCTAACCTTCTAACCTAACCAAACTTATAAAATTGTCTCTAAGTATGTATTCACATTGGGTTTACCGTTTACCAATATTTTATATTAGTTTATAGAAATTTGTTTGACATTTAGAGAAAAATGAACAGCTCAGCTTCATAAATAAATTTAAATTGTGACAAACTATCGAAAACTATCAAGATGTCGATAATGCTTGGCTCTTGGCACTTCTAGCAAACGATTAATCAGCAACGTTTCTAAGGAAATACAGGCGATTTCTGGCTTGAGGAAGCGGGCCAACAATTGCGGAAGGTGAAGTTCGAACCATAGATCATCCGGATTGTTTCTAAGTGGTTTTAGGACCTTTTGGCCCTTAAGTTTTGGACTAGAATCTGAATTTTCTAAGTAGAGAGATAAATATAGTCAAATTTCGTAAAGTGGCAATAGAAATTACCATACAAAATGTCTTGCTCGAATTTATTAAACCCTAGACAAACAATGTGCTCTTTTTATATGGTTTGTGTTGGTGTCTGGGTGTGTCAAAATTCTATTTCGATGTCAGTATGACATCCACCTACATATTTTTAGCTGTTTTGAAGAGTAATAACTTTTCGTCCGTACCTGTATTACACTATTGAAAAAATATACTTTCCATCATTTTTTACTTAAAAAAGGTCTTTTGGTAAAAATCGCTAAGATTAATGGTTTTCAAAATATTTGGAATCAAAATAGTCAATAGATGTCATTAATTGACAATAATTATATATGTTGACTGGATAATGACTGGAAATTTAAAATGTTTTGCAACAAATATTCTACAGAAACTTTTTTATCGTATTTTATTCTAGAAAAATTCATAATTAGCTTAAAAATAAAAAAAGTCCCAAATTTATTATTTCGTTCAAATAACTATGGAATTAATATACTTATTATGTTTGTTTTTTGTCAATAATGACATGTATGACTATTTCCACTCCAAATATCTTGAAAACGGTTGCTCGTGCCCAGTGGCGTAGCTACCTAGGCTAGGCGGGCGGTGCCCCGGGGCCCTCGAATCCTTACCAGAAATCTCGATCGAACTGAACTTTTGGAAATTTCTCCCATTTTCAAAATAAATGACAGGTTGCATCCCCACTTTAATCATGACAACTCAGTTGAGAGAAATTCAAAAGTTATGCTTAGGGAATTCCCCTAAATTCTTTCTGTAGGTTGGCAGTGTTGTCAATTTGACGGATGGTGATATGTGCGTTTTATTATTCATCGATGTGCGTTTTATTGTGAATTCGAGTTAAGAATTATTCAAGTGCAAAGCCAGTGAACTGAAAGAAAATATGGTATTGATACCCATTTTCAAGAAAAAAGGCAAAGAAAAATTAAAAAACATTTTGATGAATTAGCTGCTGATCACCGACTTTCAAACCGAGAAAAAATATTTAAAATTGAGATTTTCAATTATGTACTAGACACAGTAATATCTCAATTAGATACCTACACGTTTTATTGGTATGAGTGCAGTCTGTCATATATTCGATTTTCTAACACCAACATTTTTATTACATATGTAACATATGTTGATGAGCAACTTTATTACAAAAGTGTAACGAATTCCAAAGAAAATATTCAGATATAATAGGCCCTAGTTTTTCACTTCGATTTATTAATATTTACCACCTAGTTTTACCTCAACTAACTCAAGCATGGACTGTTCACCAATTATGTAAGGAAATAATGAGTAAATATGGAGTGCTAGAATGCGACTTAACGGAAGTATTTACAGCAATGTTATTATTCTTTACAATTCCTGTCACTTCTGCAGCAACTGGGTCATTTAGCAAATTAAAAATAATAAAAAATTATTTAAGAAATAATATGGGGCGAAACTCGACTCCTACATTTATCGTTAATAGCAATTGAAAACAAAACCGCATCAAGCCTGGATTTAAACGAACTCATTGATACTTTTGCGAAAATTAAAGCTAAGAAAAAATTGTAAATATATATTGTTATTTAGTCAGTTGGTAGGCCCGACCTTTATATAATGAACCCTTGAATCTTCTCTATTTCGTTTTATTAGCCAAACCTACACCAAGTATTAATTGTAATTTATGTTGTTACTGTTTAATATTTTTATTACCTGGCCCTGCAGTGCACAAAAAAGAGCTTAAGTAGTTTAGCATTTTTAAAGTATTTGTATATTTCATATTTTTGTTTGATAAAACTTAATCAGTTTACATAGCAGTGGGGCCCCATTTTTTAATTTGCCGCAGGGCCATGGTTACCTAGCTACGCCACTGCTCGGGCCGATTTTTACCAAGATATATTTTTTCCGTAATAGTTGCCAAAATGTATATTTTTTCACACTGTATTTTTATATAGGTAGATACAGACGAAAGTTATTCCTCTTCAAATCAGTTAAAACATGTAGATGGCGCCCCTGACAAGTAGAAGTCATATTGACATCGAAATCAAATTTCTCATGTCAATAAACACCCAGGCGCCAATTTTCATCCAAGTATCAACTTTAGTTCAAAAAATATTTTGGAATGAAAAAAAAAACAAATGAAATTTTTACACCCGGTATCTCCGAAACGAGCATTTTAGAACACACATTTATACGAACTTTTTTATTTATTTTTATCTGCGGAATATGGCCGAAGTTTCCCGAATACAATTCGGACCACCCTGTATAAAAGATAATCTTATACTTTAATTCATTTTGACTGAACATACAAACAAAAGTTTCAGGGTCCTAAGGTTCAGGGTCCTAATAAGACCACCAAAATGCTTAAGAATTACATAAATAGATGTGAAATGACATAATATGATAGCATAACATATTAACAAAGTTTACAGAACTTATGTAAACTATGATATTAATATCTACAGGCTAATCATTAATAAATTTATTTAATAAATAATTGTCAACTTAACATTTTTCTGTTTTTATCTGGTTTGTATATCTTGAGTACCCACGGTTTCTACAGTAAGATTGGTCTATATGATTTGTCTGAGATAATTGTAATAATAATAATTGACATTAAAAATATGCTATAAGTATGTAATTTATTTCCACCATTTTTTTTACCATACTGTACCATACTGAAAAAGTAAACAACATATTCATAATAAGATGACTTTGTAATTAAATATATGTTGTGTCGGCAAGATCATTTCCTGTAGTCGGTAAAAATAGGAGATATGCATGGGCAGTTCTATTATTTTCGTGAAATAGAACTTACAACGATAGTCATTGCACGAATACCGACGGAACTACGAAAGCTGGCCAAGTCATATTTGTGATTTGCAACAATTATTGATATTTTAGTCCAAGAGTATATCTGTATTATTTTTATAACTTTGACTTAAATCTATTTTTAATAAATAGTAAAATTATTCTTAAGATTTGACATGCTTGTACATGACACAATGAATGCTATTGGTGATCGATCAAGATTATTGACATTTACACTCATTGGTTTTGTGGCGTGATACCACACACAATTCAAATACCGTCTTTTCCTTCTTTTATATCCCAAATAATGTCCTTTTAAGGGACAAATCTAATAAACAATATTGTTAAACCGATATCTCCAACGTTTTCTGTGATGGATCAGCTTGTTTTTGGCTCAAAGATACCCGATATTTATTCTCTTCCTTTAGAATTCCTAAAACCACCTTGAGTGAGCCAATTGAAATTAAAAATAGAGCATCATCTGCACCTTTTGCAACTGCGAAATGGTATGGAGGCATATCAAGTTACACAAAGTTTGCGGCTTTAGAAATGGTGAAGTATAAACTAATGGTCAAAGAAATCTATTGAAAGAAGATTAAAGAAGTCGATGTGATTATGCTGACCCCAAATAACAAGGCTTGTACGCTGTCTGTTTTGGCATCTTTTAAATTTATATTTATTGAAGCTTAAGTAATTAATGTTTATATATCAGTCTTTTTTGGTTTCTTGGCTATTCCCATAATATTTCGTTTCATTGAGCATTTTGCGGCCTGCAGTTTCCTTATGATGTTTGTTTTTAGTGTCCAGGTTTCACATGCATAGGTAGTAGTAGTAGTAGTACAAATTGGTCGAATGTTTTCTTCTTTAGATAGAGTGTCATTCTAGATTTGACTATGATTGAGTTTCTTCTATAAGTACTCCATGCTAACTTAATTCTTCTGTTGATTTCTGGTATTAGAGATCCCGAGCTGTAAATTAGTTGTCCTAAATATTCTTCTACTATTTCCAGTGTTGCATTATTTATTAGAATGTCTTTCCTGTCTACTAGTTTGTTGTACATTGCTTTAGTTTTTGTTAAATTCATTCTGAGACTTACTATATTGCTGGCTGTGTTTAGTTCGTTAATTTATGCTTTTAGTTCTTCTGGACTATTGGCAATCGACTATGTCATCAGCGAATCTTAGATGGTTAATATGCTTCATCTATTTTTAATTCTTTGTTGGTCCAGTCCAGTTGATTTCTTCTAGTGTTGCTGTAAACAGCTTTGGGGATATCGCGTCTCGTACTCCGTTGCCAGTTGCACCAATATGTAATGTTAGTTATATTTATGAATGTTTATTTTCTTAATTATTTTGTAGTTTATAATGTGTTCCAATTATTTAATAATTATGTATTCATTTTCATCTTACTGGGAATATCGATTAAGAAGGTAGCAAGTGTGGATTTCAAAGAGTGTGTGAACTTTGTAACTATCTATTAATTTTAATATCTACATTCTGAGCAGTGTCAGGGTCTATTATGCGTTTCCGGATGTAAATCTATGCTGGTTCTTGGACCGTGCTGTCAAAGGATGTCCTTACTTCCGGTTTCTAGGGCAGTTGGTGTACAAGGTATGATTTACGCCAGGTTGTATGGAATTATGAAATGACATTTTTGTGTTTATAATATAGTAGGTATATTGTTTTATAAAGAGTAAAAATGATACTTTTTGTGACGAGGCTGTACATACGTTTGACGCACATGCGAAGCAGAAAAAGTCATTTGTACTCCAAATAGAAATTGCAAATAATATAAAAAGATTTAAAAGTAATATCTTGTATACATCTATCGAGAAACTATGGTCGCACTCGTTGAATTAGACACTTTATATCAGTTTAATAGCTGCCATCTTTGCATGATTTGATTTTCTTTAATTAATACTGTACCACGGTAGCGTAGCGTAGGCCCCGCAGCAACCGCAACGGCGCCGGCGCGGCGGGGTGGCCTCCAATTTATTTACTAAATACAATATATGTGAACAGTGTCCACTACAATTTCCATATACACTACATCCAACATAGGATATTTTCTTATTAACTCAATCATAAAAAATAATTTTCCCCTTCTAATAAAAGCTTATTTATATAAACGAAACCTCAAAATGCGGAATTCCCTAAACACTTATCACGGCACTTACATTAAGTAGGCGTTTTCTTAAAGAAACCCTTCTCGGGAACGAAGGAACAAACTGTTGCTTCTGTCTTGAGACTTACAGCTCTGTCCCCTTTAAGAAGGCTCAACAAGTGGCCCTTTTAACATCTTTATCACGCTAGACACAACCACTTGAGGACATTATCGGTTTCCGCTCCAGCCCTTTTTTCTAGTTCCTTATAAAAGAATCCATTATCCTTTTTTTCTTTTGTTTTCCCATTTTTTTCCGTTTTTCCGCAAAAATGTAGAAAATTAAACAGAAATATAGATATCTTGAGCATCGATTTTTAAAAGTATATTGATATATATTTTTTTAATTAGTTTTAGGCATACTTTTTGTTAAATGTTATTAAATATCATGAAACATTTATTCTATATTCTTTTTTATTGCAAAATGCCAGTTATATGTGTAGCTCATTTTTTAAGAGAATAAAAGAGGGTTTGTCAATCAGCATCAAAGGACTTCCATAGTAGTTATTTAATAGGTTTTGGATAACCTGTAGGACGTCAAAGGAAACGGATATGCCTTTTATTGCTAAATATTAATTTCTGTTAACGGTTTTTATTGAATAATAAAATACTTTTTAAAAGTAGATTCAATAGTCATGTGTCTTTTTGATTTAAATTAAAAAGGTGTGTATTTGTATTACATATTTTTAATTTAAAAAATAAAAGGTATTTAATTTTTAGAATTGTTATAATTGGTAGATTGCTTAAATCTAATCTAATAGATAATCACTTGTTTACGAGTAAAAAGCCACTGAGGCTGATTTTCGTTTGTTGTGTAATGTTCAGGTTTATTTCAAAATATTTTTGAAGTAAAACTTCTTAACGCGCGATGGGAGTAAAAACTCAAGGCCGTAACAAACCACGGCCTTGATACGACATGACCTTGACGCACGAGCTAGCGAGAAAAAAGTGGTAAGGATCGCGCAAACACCAAAAACATTTGATTTAAAGCTAAGAAACGTATTATAATAAACTTGATGCTGTACCCGGGTACCAATATTCTCTGGTTCTGTGCTAGGAAGTAATTATGAATTTTTTTAATGAATATTTTTATCGATAGGTTTGTAGCTTCTGAATAACGGTCTAGGTAAAGCCTTTAGCTCATTTACTAGCTCAGAATTAGAATTATTAGAGTTAAGCAACTCGCATTTTCATTTGGAGGACATCGTCATATTTATTTCAAACCAATAACCAACGAGAATATTCGTATAATTTAAAAAAATTACCGTAAACCACTATAAATACGAATTGTTGGTTAGGTTCAAATTTTTTTCTCCTCTTAAATAAATTAAAGGTTTAACATTATTAGGCATTTGTATAAAAGTATGTATTTTGGATGGTATTCCACAAAATTTGCAGCCTATTGAGGAAACAGAAAATGTACAGATTACAGAAATAAATTGAAAATAACATTTATATTAAAAATTATGTCACTTTTGCAAATATATTCTTCAAATCCTCCAATTTAAAAGCTGTTAGTAAGAAGTTTCAAACAATTTTTTTACTTTTGTTTCTTTTTATGTAATCCATACTTTTTTGGCGTTCTTACAGACATTACAGACCATAACGCCAAAATGTTGACAAATTTTAGATTTTCGAAAATCATTCTTTCTTAATAGTGGAGTGCCCAGGAGACTTTTACCTCGGAATTCAAATACTGTGGATGTACACTCATCGGCAAAAGTCGTGCACCCCCCAGACAAATTTATTTCTTTGCATAGCATATTGTTGTGGCTGTGTGTACAAATACCTTAATATGTGTCTACAAAAAATAGGTCATAAAGCAAATGTTGAAAACCTTACCATTGAAATGTGTATGGTTTTGCTATTTACGGTCAAATTTTGTTTCTCAGTTCGAGTTCAATCTTGTAGTAAGTGTTGTGAAAGGCGACAAAAATGCCAGGACACGAAATTTCTGCCTTCGATACCTTCGATGCCTTCCAAACCAAACCGAATTATCGCTTTGCATGAAGAAGGTCTCAGCAGGCATCAAATTGCTGATCGTTTAAATTTAGTGCGAAGTACTGTCCGAATTATACAACGGTATATGGACACCGGAAATGTAAGATCTCGTCCTAGGTTGGGCCGTCCAAGGATAACGACTGAACGACAGAATCGCTACTTGGCTCAATTTGCCAGAAGAAATCGGTCAGTTCCAATTTAGAGCTATTGATCTCTAGCTCTAAATCGAACTTACCTACCGGAGTGATATATAAAATTATTTGAATGTAATTTTTATTAAAATAGTATAAGTATACCTCGTTACGAGTTTATTAATGTGAAACCTCTGTATTGTGTTTTATAGATAAAATACTAAAATGTTTACCCATTTTTTTTCGTTCCTTTTAATTTTATTTTAGTAATTTTAATAAATTCTTAATTATTTCCTTCTTAATATTTTGATTTTTTTAATTCTTTTTCTAAGTAAATTTATTGAATTAAATAAATCTAATGCATATTATGCACCTATTCTGCTTATATTCTAATAATTGAAATTTTGATTGAAATCGAATTATACAGGGTGGCGCGTCATATGCGACGCGGTTTTTGCAACGAGAACAAAAGTTTGTATTGAAATGAAATTTTCTGAGCTTATGTAACTCAATTTAAAGTATTTTCTAAAATTATGTAGTATGAGTTCTACAGGGTGTCCCAAAAAAGTTACACATAAAAAGTTATGTTTTGTAATGGAACACCCTATATTAATTGATTTTTGATTCTACTAAAAAAATAAAGGTTTGTTTCGTTAGAAAATTATATGACTAAAATGTATAGTTTTGAAATACATTCACTGGCACGAAAAAATAGGTTATCTTAAAACTCTGATGTATTTTAAAGGTTACTATATTTTATCTTTAATGTGGGCCGATTTTGATGATTTTAAGCAGCAGGTTGCCAAATTATTTGACTTCTTAGCATCTTTTTCTAAATTAAAAAATGAAACTCCCCATCTGTTAATTATAATGAGGGAAAACAAAATGTTGATATTTTTGATAAAACTTTGAAACACCCTGTGAAATACGTTAAACAGCAAGAAATTTAAAAAATTTTATCATCTAGATACATCCTTTCTCGATGGTTTGTTTTTTTGGTTCATCTCATTAGCTTCTTCTTGGAAATATTCGGTTTTAAAGAAGGCACTGTGCCTGTGCTTTTGGGCCTAGTCAACACATTTAGTAAGTTCTGGTCCCGAAACAGGCCTTCTTGACATAAGATTTGCTTCATTTAATCTTCTTCTTGTAGTCCGTTAGTTATTATGTACGGTTCTTAAGCGCAATTCATTATCAATTTGAAAACTGGCAAACGGCGGCGTTTTCTTAGCGATAAACTTACAGTAAGTCGATCGTCTCGATTACAAGTTCTCATACGAAGGTTCCCGGACGTCCAGATTGACGTCCTCATGGACGTGGTCATAATTCAAAAACCACTTAGTATACTCTATGGTATTAAGGTATTTTGGAAACTAGAATTTATTAAAAAATTCACTAAACTTTGGAATAAATAAATATATATTTGACTCACCTCTGTATATCTATAAAATATTTTTGAAATGTGAACTCCCCATTAAACATATATATTTTGTAAAAGGTTTGTAGTGAAAACTTCAAATAGGAATCCTGATACAGAGTTTTTCCGGAAAACGGAGCCATCTTGTATGTATGCATTTGTATATGTGTGTGCTTATTTAAATACTAAAGTGAAAGCAACGAATTTAAATGGGCAAACTCTGTAATATATCATATTAACAATACAAGGCAAAAAGTTTCTATAAAAATTCGTTCACAGTAAATGAGTTCCGAGGTTTGTATCTCATAAGGGCTTAAAGCACCCAATTATAAAAAATATCTGTTCTTTAATTATTATTTAAAATTTTTTTTTTTTTTTTTTTTAATATATTTTCTTTAAATAATTTTTCTATTTTTACATTTCTGTTCTAGTGACAATAAAATATCTAGGTATATTTTTTAAATTAATTTTGACTAAAATAATTATTTTTCAAAGCGTACATAATTACAAAACCGTATTGATGAAAGTGTGTGTTTATACAGGAATGCAAAAAAATCGTAACTAAAAGGTCCATCACCGCAACACAGAGATGATTCCATAATAGATATAATGGCACACAGGATGTATATGCCAGTGGACATCGGGTCTATAACCTTACTTTATATAGATTTCTCTTTATATATGCGTATATTTTACAAGCTTTACGATGGCGAAACCGTATATAATGATGTTTTTATTATAGATAATATATCTGTCTTTTTTGTAGTGCTGCTTAATAGCTATGCAGCCTTTAAGACTTATTAAAATATTCTGTTACAACCCCTCATCTATCAGTGGAATGATAATAATAATTTCTAATAATTTGTTTCTTTAAAGTACTATACTATTTATTTAAAGAAGATTTGCTATGTAAAAAGTGTATCCAGTAAAAACCTATTAATAAATGTGCAAGACTTACAAGAGTCTTGCGCAAGACCAAGACCGAAACTATATCCAGCAAGATCTGATTACTTACTAACTGGAAGACGAAGACCCAAGGGGTACCCGCGGCTTCGTTCGCGTCGAATTAATCATTTGTATTGGTGATGATAAAGCAAAGCAAGAATTTCCATTAACATACAAACCTGATTAAATTCTTTCACATTTATGTCAGCATCGAGAAAAAACAATCGGGAAACCCCTCCTTTATCGAACCTCTACACCCCACAAATAATCCATTTGCCAAAATCGCCTTTATCAGCCCAGCTTACCAAATCCAAATCGTCAAGCAGTTTAAGCAGAATCGTGATTACTCAATGGTCATATTTTATGAAACACCCTGTATAAATTTTGAAAAAATCTTAAAATATATAAAAACAACAAAATAAAATATACGTTTAAGAGTTTTTCCTGAAAAACTCACCGGTTTTTAAATAAAAAATATTCTAATATTTGAGGGGTGGTTTCACCCCTTAGAATTCGAGTTTCCTGAAAAATCCCTTCTTATCGAACCTCTACACCCTAAAGTCAATCCGTTTTCCAAAAAATCAGCTTTTTACGTCAAACGCTTTAAGCAGGACGATTAATCTATGACCAGATTTTCTAAAACACCCCTGTATACATTTTTAAAAAATCTTAAATATGTAAAACAACAAAATAAAATATATGTTTAAGAGTTTTTCCGAAAAAACTCACAGGTTTTAAATAAAATATTGTAATATGTGAAGCGTGGTTTCACCCCCTTTGAATTAGAATTTCGAAAACTCTTCTTATCGAACCTCTACACCCTAGAATCAACCTGTATGCCAGAATTGAGCTTTACGTTGAGTGGTTTGAGTAGGATTGTGACTAATCAGTGAGTCAGTCAGTTAAGGATTTTATATATTAGTATAGAAGCATTTAAGAAATTTAGTTTATTTTTTCTCAATTACCAGAAAAGAAAAAAGAATCATCTAAGTGCTTTATAATCCGAAATAAATCGACGTAAATTATGGTCACTACTATTGTTTATCAATTTATGAATAAAACTAATAAACGGACAACATCTAGTTGGCCTTCCTCCTTAATTCGACGTTCTTTTGTTGAAACAAAATGAATATGTATCGCATGTCGCTGGCATCCGTGACAAGATCTGATTCGCACACGTTTGTCTTCTATTCCACCAATGATCGTTTGGCAGGAAGTAAGGTATGTTAAACAATTTTCCTCCATCTTTTATTTTAGCAACGATGCACACACTCATTTACCGTGATTTTCTATAGCGAAATAAAGGATGCGTCCTATTTACGGACAATTGAAGGTTCGACTTAAACACAATGTCGCTTGTTGGAAAAAATTCTATAGATCGTTCTGTTTGTCGGAACCTTCAAATTATTTTGTAGCGCAATTTATAAACCTACAGAGGATTGGTCAGGTTAAAGATTTTTTTATCTAATAACAATTGATTTAAAAATAAAAATGTCTATACATCTGTAGTGGATCTATCTCCAAAAAGTCTTATGGGTATTTTTTACACTTTAAGAAATCTACAAAATAAAATATTATTTTTGTAAACACTTAAAAGTTAATCCAACGGAAACTAATTGTCAGCAGTGGCTATCAAATTTGCTCTTAACGGTCAAAAAAATATGCTTTAACGTTTCCGGAAAGTCCTTCGGAAATATCTCTCTGTCGTCAGAAGCAAAAAAAAATAAAGAACAAAGAAAAAAAACTATTTAAAATATCTAAATGCAACTGTATGAGAACACTTTAGTTTTTTACCAACAGATACGTCTACAAAAACCGCAACGTTTTGTTAAAACAGACATTGTATCAATCTAAACTTCAAATTAACAAATACTCACTTGATAACAATTACAAGGTAAACCAAAAATTTAAAAACTCTCTGTAGGAGCATTTTAATTTGTTTTACCTTACGAAGGTTATGTTTATTTATGTTATGTTCTTCAAAAATCAAAGAAGGATTGCCATACATTATTAACATCTTACGGATGCATGAGAAATACATTTATTTTTATTAGATTGTATTAAAAAGCCTCTTTATTTTAAATATATACAAACTATCGCTTCTTTCATTGCATTGATAAAATCTACTCTGTGCCCTGTATTCCATGAATGCTGACAAATCTTTGTATGTTCCATGAATGCTGACAATCAATTTGTAAAAGTCGCCCTTCCTTCAATAATTAATCTTTATGTTCTTTAATTCAAATATTTAAGTGTCTAGATGTTTCACCAATATAAACTTTATCACATGGTATTCTGTATATTACATTTTTTGTTTATTGTCCAGTGTTCATTTGATTAGAGTGTGTTAAAATGGATCTAAGTATATTTTGTGTTTTGAAAGATATTCGTGTGTTATATTGTTTTCCTATCCTTATTAAAATATATACAGTGCGTTGAAAGCGTGTATTAGAGTTTCTAGAGTATCCGCAATATCTAGATCGGAGGTTTTTGCATCATTGTTTTGGAAAAAGATCTATCGATTAAAAAATATTTTCAATATGCCGGCACTTCCGGAAGTTGACAGCAACTTTCTTATTTTAAATTTGACCTCTAGGATGGAAAAAAATCTCCGGACTGATATTATAGTTCTCTAGGAACTTAATGCACGCTCAGCACCTTGTATATAATTGATTTAAAAATATACTGTGAAGAAGCTAAAAAATCGATATGAATCAAAAAATTTAATTACAGCATACGCAAACCTTTAAAAAACCTAATTTTAAAAAAAATAGATTTTTATCTGTTGATTTTGAGCAAGTTTTATTGGAAGTAAAAACTTGATTTCTGTCCAGTACCGTTCTATTAAGGTCAAAATTGACTATATTCCCCATATTTTTATTAACCAATAAGAGTATTTTAGGCAATCAAATTTTCATGACTTTACGTATGGAAAAAGTCGTAAAATGGCAAAATGTTTTTGATTACACTTAACACATTTTCAGATTCTTCAGAGAAATAGTAAACGTAGTTATGTACTAAATTTTAATTGCTCGAAAATGTTAGGGTGTTCCGAACTGTATTCCGAAAGTTTGGCAGCATATTCTGCAGATAAAAATAAGTAAAAAGTTCGTATAAATGTATGTCCGAAAATGTTTAGTTTCGAGATACAGGGTGTAGAAATTTCATTTTCATTTCGATTTTTCCAAATACTTGAAGTATAACGTCAATGCTTGGATATTTGTGTAATTGGTGTCTGGGGAGTTTTTTGACATAAGAAATTTGATTTTGATGTCAAATATAATCTCCTATCTGTAGAGGGCGCCATCTACATATTTTTTAACTGGTTTGGTTTGGTAACAATAACTTTTGTCTGTATCTATAGAAAACTGCTGAGTAAGAGAGTAAGAAAATATACATTTAGAACTTTTTACGTAAAAGGTCTCTTGGTGGGGCTACATGAGAAACTGTTCAAGATATTTAGAATGAAAATAGTCACATGTTGATAGTCCTCTAGTCAATACATTATTGACAAAAAATAAACATGTGAATAGATAGTTATTTGACTGAAATGATAAACTTGGGAACTATTTAGTCAACATGTTTAATTTATAACACTTGTTGTTTAGAAATTTTTGTTTCGATAAAGATATTCCACAAAGCGCAGTGTATCCAGAAAAATCTAATTCGAATATTTCAATTCTATTTAGTTTTTAACTTAAATTCTTCTCTAAAAAAGAAAATGACACAGGCCTCCAAACGAAAATGCAACTTTTCCAACATTTTCAATCAAAATCCTCCTACTCTCAGCCTAAACACGAACCTCGAACTGACTTCATTAAAGTTTTGCGCCGTCTGCTTTTGGAGGGCCACGGGGGGACCGGTAGAAAGACTGCTGACGTTTCTATTGGCCGCAAGTCTCGCGTGACAAGAGGCGGGCTATCCCCCCACCCTCGATCTAGCCCCCCAACCTGATCAAGACGCTGATATAGCTCTAATATTCCTAAGTTGCTTCTTTTGTATACCTTTCCGGGTAATGAATGCTATCGGAGCGATGTATCTCCGCCGGTAAGGCAGGAATCATTAATATTGTATGTGTGTTTTCGTTATAGGGTAATTACCTGTAGTACGGTAGACTTAAACCTTCTTACTTTGCAGGGTAACAAAGTCATAGGATTTTTTCTTAAGTTAAACCCTGGCAATTTTCTATATTTTTTCATCAGATACTTCAAATATCAGTGCAAATAAATGATTAAAATTTGTTATTTTAAACTATACAAGGTCCGGCAATATTGTGTAGGGCATTTGTAGCTCCTAGAATAAAAAAATTGGGTATTTTGTATAAGTGCAAACCTAAAAGTATATACTTCTAAGATATATTTCATGAAAATATTTTAACATCTACAGACGGGTGGCTCGAAAAATTTGAGAGGATCGGGATGATTTTTTAAAATGAACACCCTGTTTATTAATACATTTTTTGGCTTCCTTTCAGATCACTTCACATATGCCTAAGACGTGAGTAAATATATTTTGATAGTTTCAGAGATATTAATAAATAAATAAAAAATATATCTTTAAAAAAAAACTTTTAATTTTTTTTTATAAATAAGAAGAACTGTCCTGAAATCAAACTATATTAGGTATTTACTTTAGATAGTCTATACTTATTATTCTATAAATATCGTAATCTTAAATCATACAGGGTGTTCATAATTTACGCCAAATTTTTTCTTTGTTTTTTAAATTATATTTTAAAATTAATATTAAATATAAAAAATTATATATTAAAAATAAACAATTTTTTCTATTTAGAATATTTCCAAATTATGAACAGTTTTGCAGATGCTCGCGGTATTATCTCATATTGCTCTTTCAACGGCAAAATTGCGAGAGAGAAATCACGGGGGGGGGGGTGGCTTTGATAAAACTTTACTGTGGAAATTTCCATATGAAATATAAGACCTCGAATATCTGCGAAACAGTCAAAAATTTTAAATATTTTGAAATACTCTAAATACAAAAATGCTCATTTTTTAGTTCTCTATCTATTAAAAAATATATACAGGGTGTTCCATTAAAAAAACGAAGAAAAATATTTTATATCTTAGAAAGTTTATGCATAATTTTGAATATCCTGTATGATTTAAGATTACGATATTTATAGCAAAGCAAGTACATGCCATCTACAATAAATACCTAATATAGTTTGGATATCAGGACTGTTCTTGTATTTTTAATATATTTTTTTTAAAAGCTAAAATGTACATATTTTATTTAATTATTAATATCTTTAAACTATTAAACATATTTACTCTATCTTACGATTATGATTCGAAAGGAAGCCAAAATACAATAATGTACAGAGTGTTCCATTTGAAAAAATCATCCTGATAGACTCACACTTTTTGAATCACCCTGTAAAGTTATTTTACTTAAATTCCAAGTTTTTATTATAGGAGCCACAGTAAGTAAGTTCCACGAAAATTATGTTTAGATTTTTCAAAATTTTGACACACCAAACTCAAAAGGCTCGCATCACTGGACTAATTCAACTATCGTCTCCGCCCCGAATAGCAGAGTATCTATTAAAAATATCGAAAAAATTAAAATTAAATTTGATTGGATTTTCTGCAATTGACAGCTCACGTAACTCACGTTTATATGTTATTTGCACAATTGATATCCAAATCAGTGGCATAATATATAGATATTGTACAATAGAACTTCAACAGAAAATAGTGGCAAAATAGTATATTCAAATGATATTAAAACCAAACAATACATATATGTAAACAAAATATAGAGAATAAATGACAATTGTCAAAATTGATTAGTTTCAATCATTCCAGATTATTCGGTCAATCAGTCAACTATACATTTAGATACAACCATAATGTATAGATACATTTCTATACTGACTGAACTATATCAAAGAATATTACGGCAAAAGAAAATTATTTGTATTGTACCTCTCCCCAATAAGTATTCTTTCATTTGATAGATACAAGTATTATAGTAATTTTCTCTACTTGGCTATTCTAGTTTTTATCAAGTTATTGGATCAGAATTTCTAATCAAACATATATGCCTTCTATTCTTACTAGTAAAAAACGTTTATTCATGATCAATAAAAATGAAACGTAGAAAATATCTGGGTGCGTCTCAAAAGTGGCTCACTTATAACTTTTTATTTTATCAAATAAAAAACGATATTTGGTTTATATGACATAAATTAGGATTGATTGACATATTCAGTTGTTCTCTGTTTCTTGATTCACCGGAAATGACTACAACTTTTTGGATTTTAAATGGTATCCTCGGTGTTTCGTTGCTTTATTATATAGAAAATGACACTTTGTATAGAATGACATATCATATGTCAACTTTGACATTTTCGAATATGGTTTATTTGAAATTGCAACATGCGATTCATAACGACAATTTGACTTGAAATACTAAGTGTGTGGTACAAAATCATTCAAAAAATGCTTTTTCCAAATATGCAATGATCCACCTTCATTCCATTTGAAAAAATTGAGATATAAAAAATACGATTTGAGCATCTTTTTAACCGGTCAGGACAAGACACGAATATTATTGAAAAATTATTAAAAATTGATGTTTTTAACACAACAGTCATGGCACTCTAGGATTGAAATTTAAAATTCAATCTAAAAAAATATTTTTTAAGCAAAAATGTCAAAGTTGATATGATTATGTCATTCTATTCAGAATGTCATTTTCTATCGAATAAAATAAAAAAATACCGAGGGAATAAAAATCAAAGTTGTAGTTATTTCCGGTAAAACAGGAAGTGGGCGAAAGAATACGTCAATCAATTCTAATTTGTGTCATATACTACAACATTATTTTTTATAGGGTGAGCCACTCTCGAGACGCACCTTGTAAGTAGGTAAATCAGTAAGTTTTTAATCCAAAGAAACATGGGTACGTTCTATATACGCCATAAGCATTTAGGAATTACAAAAGTGAAATTAAATGACATTACGATATTATACATGATATATCATAACGCCTACAAGCATTTGGGAATTATATAAACAGAAGTTACTCAGACATAATAAAATAACTGCTCATCGAATTGATTATCGATTGCTTGATTATCTATTATGATCAACACATAATATACCAGCGGACCTATGCTACTACTCGCTACTGTACAAAATACTAGTTTGTGAAAGGTTATGTTCAATTCTTTTGTAAATTGTACAAATAAAAAAATATATAATTGAACTGTCCGCATTTTTTTTCTGCGACAATTATGTGGAGCTTTTTCTTTGTCTTAAGTTGATAATTAAAAACTTAACCAAAGAAAAAACTCGCAGCCCTAACTTAACGTAAAGAATCAACTGTAGTGACATTGAATATCGAAATTTTTGAAAGAAGACTTTTTAATTCGAGTTATGTTATTATAAAACAGTTGATACAGAAACAGCGTGCAAATATTTTCAGTGCTCGTAGCTCTCGAAAAAAGAATCATATTTTCTCTTTACTGTTTTCAAACAAGTCGAAAATAACAGAGTTTGGATGAGTTATTTTTAAAAAATTGGGAGCCACCGGATTTTTTTCTGTATCCTCATCCATTTTAGTGCCACAACCATGATAATAACAGTGATTAACAAATTACACCTTGTGGTCACTCTGTGAATATACTTGTGTTGCCGCCTTTCTGTAATGGAATATTGCACAAAGATGATGGTCAAAATTACCCTTTTTAAATATACCATCCCTAGAAAAGTTTTTACTTATTTAAGACTCACCCTGTATTCAAGAAGGTACAAGAATAATGTGTGATGCCAACAGAAAATGGTGTATTTAGTTGCGGTATTGCTAGTTTGAATTTACTCATTTTACTGAGAGAAATCCGTATACGATAACAATTTTTCACGAATAATATATGAATTTAGAATTTCCCATGATTATGGTGTACTGGGTTAAGACTTCCCTTTTCCCTCTGGATCTCAAAATTTCATACGAGTCGGAAAATTTTCCACAAATTCGCATCACTGCTTAGAATAATTTGCGGTGTAAAGACATTTCTAAAAAAGCTTAAAATACACCGGAAAATTAAAAAAATGCACGATTTTCAATATATGCATATATTATTTTTCTGAGCAAATGACCTCTAAATTAAAATATCATTTGATTTAAAAGAAGTGTAGAACACTGTATATCAATATCGCGTAAAGTAAAATAGTTTTTTGTGGTATCATGAAAGTTGGTTGGTGGATGCATTTAACTAATAAAAAAATAATAAGAAATGAACGAATCTATAATTATAAATATTTATATTTGTGTGTCTGTGATAAAACTTCCGTTTCCTTTCATTGTCACTTTTTATCACTATAAACGTCTTTTCTTCGGTGATTAACTTCCTTTTTATCACTACAACCCACTTTGCAGGCAAACAAAGAAATCCCACTACATTTTTATATTTTTTTCCGTTCTACATAATTGTTTCTACATATATGTATACATATATTATTTTCATTAGTTGAAACGTATTCAAATTGTAATGTAGGATACTTAATAGTTCAATTTAATTCAGATCAATATACAGGCTGAGTCTTAAATAAGTGCAAATAGTTTCAGGGCTGGTAGATCTCGATAAAAGAAACATATTTTCTTTTTACCGTTTTTTCAAATAAGTCCAAAATAACGGAGTTATTTTACTTTTAAAATTGCTAATAAAAATGATTTTAAAAAAAATTAAGATCTTCTCTGGGTTTTCTTTCTTGTAAATATAATTTACCACATAATATGTTGCCATATTATCAAGAAATTATGTTTTAACTAAAAACTAAAAAAATCAAAAAATTTTCTTCAAAAAATTCATAACTTTCAAAGTCTTTTCGCAAATTAAACCAATTAATCGGGTTTCTGGGGTCATAATATACTACCCCTAAAAATATTTGCGCTTGTTTAAGACTCACCCTGTATGATAAACATTAAATTAAATGTGGAATATAATTAATTTTCCGTTTGGTACATCTAATAGTTTTTACTTCGAAAAATTCGAATATAAATAAAATATAATCCAACGTTCCAATTATCCAAAGCAATCGTGCAAAAAATAAATCATAGTAGGCCTAGAAATATCATTTCAATTAGATCTTGAAAACACAGCTGATCAGTATTTATTGCCTTGAAGTCAATGACAAACATTAGAACCACATAATAACACAGGAATATCTATTAATCTGTGAAAAACATATTTCTACGTCTACCACGAAAATATTTTTCTTTCATACTCATACTGTTATATCTTTATTAATAATTTCTATAAAAATATTTAAATGTCACTTACAGCTTCAGGATGGAGACGTCATGTTTATATGTCCATCAGTTATTCCCCTTATCTGAAATAAAAGACAAAACGGAACGATTACCATATATCTGTTTAATAACTTGTGACAGGAAAAGAAATCATAACAAAAGTAGTCGACGCTAATGAGTGGGAGAATTAAAACAAATAACTTCTCTATCAGTATTAATTCGTGTCTTATCTCAACACTTAACGCTTTTACTGGAAGTCTGAAGCCCGAAATACGATCGTTGGATGGGGGGCGTATAAAGAAATTAGAAAAAACAAATAAACATAAATTAAGTAGGTTTCGTACGCCCCTGGATCAAATAACAGTCTAAATTTTTCTAATATCTATGCTCTTAGAAATTTATTTGCTGCATTAGGTTAACTACTGATGACGTCAAATCTTTAGAGAAATAAGTAAACCTAGAGAAGTTTTAGGAATTCAAAAACTTTTAGAAATTCCATAGAAAAGTTAAACAACAAGAGATCATAAAATATAGCTAATATCCACAGAAAAAATAAACAGAACAGTATATAATATAGATTGTGTCTTAGATCATATATTAATTATCTATAATTCTGTAATGATCCAAACACAATATATTGACGGACCAATGCTACTGAACGTTACCCTGTCTAAAATATTGAATAGTGAATACTGACACTGACGTTTTCTCTACCATATCACTAATATAACTTTTACTTTAATAAACTAGAATAAAGTGAATTGGCTTTGCATGATTTAGCAAATATCTGGTCCTAACTCCTAATATTCTAATCTTAGTACTAAACTTACGATAACGTTCCAATCAACAGATGATTACAACAATATAAATAATATGGTTAGCGAAATGAAAAAGTTAGCTAATATGGTTAGCGAAACGCGCGTAAAGAGCAAAAGTAAAGTGTTTTGGTGTATTGTGGTGAATTAATGTTTTATCTTTGTAAATATAACTGTTTTTTTTCCTCAAGTAAGATTTCGACAGACGATGACAGAAAAAAAAACAAATGACGTCCATACCAATCCATTTATTTCACTAAAAAAAAATTCTAATATTTTTTAAGTTAACTATGGATGGGTTTATACAGTGTGGTTCGAACTGCACTCCGGAAACTTCGGCAGCATATTCTGCAGATAAAAATAAGTAAAAAACTTCGTATATATATATATATATATATATATATATATATATATATATATGTCCTAAAATGCTTAGTTTTGGAGATAGAGGGTAGAGAAGATTCATATTTATTTCGATTTTTTCCAAATAATTTCTAAAGTAACGTCAATATCTGGATAAAAATTGGTGTCTGGGAGTTTTTTTGATTCGGGAGGCGACTAATTTGATTTCGATGTCAATATGACTCCTATTTGTAAGGGGCGCCACCTACATGTGTTTTAACTGTTTTGAGGAGTAATAACTTTTTATAACCAAACCATTACTCGTAGCGATTTTTATCAAGAGACCTTTTTTAGGTAAAAATCATCGTAAATGTAATTTATTTTACTCAGTAGTTTTATACAGGTACGGACGAAAAGTTATTACTTTCTAGTTAATACTTTCCAAATCAGTTAAAAATATGTAAGCGGCGCCTTGAGTGGCGCCCTCTTCAAGTAGGACTCATATTGACATCAAAATCAAATTTCTCATATCGAAAACCTTCCAGACACCAATTTTCATCCAAATATCGACATAAGTTCAAAAATGATTTGGAAAAAATCAAAATAAAAATTAAACTCCGTATCTCCGAAAATAAGCATTTTAGAACACACATTCATAAGGACTTTTTTACTTATTTTTATCTGCAGAATATTCTACCGAAGTTTCTGGAATACAGTTCGGACCACCCTTAAATTTTGTTCTAAAACACATCAAAAATTTTTCTGTGCCAACCTTGCAGTTGGCATGTCCTCCCCAATTAAAAATTTGGCATATATCGGCATCGACGATCATCGTTTGTATGTTTATCCCTGGAATAATAGTGTAGGAGTGGGGGGCAAGCGGAAATGCAGCGTTAATTGCCATTACCGGTGGACATTTCCGGGACCGGAAGTGCACGGTGCACGCAACGATGTTTTTGCGTTCGTCCCCCAACCCCCTTACCGCCCCTGTTTCATCCCTTAAAGCCCCAGCAAAGCCGCACAGCGCGACATGTTAATCAGCAGGGTGAGTCATCCCCGTCCAGAAAAAATAAAGGGTTGTAAACGACCTGTGCGAGTTTTCGGGTGTTTTTGGCGAAAAAGAGACTTAAAAATTGATTATATCCAAATGCGGAAAACCCAACTGTTCCTATCTTTCAGCCCAGAGGCGTAGCGAAGACATTTTTGTATTGAGAGGGGTGCTGACCTGTTCAATTTCCCAACTATTTTATTTTTTAAATTTTAATCAATCGGAATCATTTTAATTTATACAATATACAAAATCCTTAAGTGACTTACTGATTAATCACGATCCTGCTCAAACCACTTAACGTCAGAAGCTCAATTTTGGCATACAGGTTGATTCTAGGGTGTAGAGGTTCGATAAGAAGGGATTTTTCGAAATTCCACTTTCAGGGGAAACCATGCACCCCTCAAATATTACAATATTTTTATTTAAAAAACGATCAAGTTTCCGAAAAAACGCTTAAACGCGTATATTTTATTTTGTTTCTTACATATTTTAAGATTTTTAAAAATGTATACAGGGTGTTTCGAAAAAGCTGGTCATTGATTAATCACGATCCTGCTTACAGCGCTTGATGTAAAAAGCTGATTTTTGGAAAAACGGATTGACTTTAGGGTGTAGAGGTTCGATAAGAAGGGATTTTTTGAAACTCGAATTCTAAGGGGGTGAAACCACCCCTCAAACATTAGAATATTTTTTATTTAAAAACCGGTGAGTCTTTTCGGAAAACTCTAAAACACGTATATTTTATTTTGTTGATTTACATGTTTTAAGATTTTTTAAAAATTTATACAGGGCGTTTCATAAAATATGACCATTGAGTAATCACGATTCTGCTTAAACTGCTTGACGTTTAAAGCTGATTTTTGGCAAACGGATTGACTTTGGGGTGTAGAGGTTCTATAAGGAGGGGTTTTTCGATTGTTTTTTCTCATGCTGACATAAATGTGAGAAAATTTTATCCAGTTTGTATGTTAATGGAAATTCTTGCTTCGCAAGAATTTTTTTCCAGATATTAACGTTACTTTTTTTTATCATCACCATTACAAATGATTAATTCGACGCGAACGAAGTCGCGGGTACACGCTAGTATTATTATTATTATTATTATACGCTATAAGAATGATCTACAATACTTTTAAAATATTTAACTAGACATAATTAAATAAATTCGTGGATATAAAAAAATTACATCTACGGTAATCGCAATACATTTTCCGATGCACGTCATCAATCATATCGAAATTGACACTAAAGCCTATAAACCAGCCTAAATGAAATTTTGGCCAAAAATGTTTAAATCTGTTGTATAACGGTAGATACAGAGCAGCTCTTCATTTTACTTTATACAGCGAATGATTGTAACAGATTTTTATTTAGATTAAAGCTGCAAAATTAGATTAAAGCGATTTTATTATCGCATGTTGGTCACATTGCGCCGCGTTCACCAACGTTGCCGATTATTATTTGACAATTAACATAATATCAGTCATTATTTTGTATAATATCGTGTTGTTGTTGAATCTTTGGGAGTAATTCTCGTTTTTTGACGATTTTTAGTCTTTTTCAAAAAATGTACATTTAAAGACAACTAAATTTTCGAATTTTTATATTGCATTTCTTGAAATTGTATGTTGAAAATATGCCGTAGCATTTAAACAATCGCAGCAAAGAGCTTGTAGCTTTCCTGATAAACTATTATTTATTAGACAATAAAGGTCCTTTATTACCCTTGACTGCAGTCAGAGAAGTAAGTTTGATTGGTAAGCATATTATACCACTTTCAAAGTTATTTCTACAATATTTTTCGATTTATAGCGAGTAGCTGCTGCCTTTAAAACGATAAACCTAATAACGCATTAAATTTAAATATTTCTACTGTGAGTGTTAGTGACTAAAACAAATTAATTACCAAAATATTAATTATTAAATTAAAAATAAAACGAAAAATATTTAAAAAATGATATAATAAATATATTGCTTCCCAATTTTAACTTAAGATTCATCTCATAAATCCATCACAATCTGGCAGCGCTGTCACCATCGCTTGTCACTCAAAGTTGATGACGTGCATCGCAAACTGTTTTGCGATTACCGTATATATTTATTATTGCCATTAAAACTACTAAGAAATTGTATAAAAGGATATATAACTAACAATTCAATCAAGGCATTTTTGATAATTCGTCGAGGCATTCAGTTCAGCAATAATTGCACTTTCTTTTCTTTTAGTGTAGACCATTTTTCGACAAGCTCAGAAAGATCAATTTTGCTTTTTAGCACTATAGGATGATCTCATTAGCATTATTAATTGTAACTCTTTAACTAACGTCGATATTTGGATGAAAATTGGTGTCTAGGAGTTTTTTGATATGAGAAATTTGATTTTTATGTTAATATGGCTCCTACTTCTAGAGGACGCCTCCCACATATTTTTATCTGGTTAGGTTAGGCTATAACTTTTCGTCTGTACCTGTATAAAACTACTGAGTAAAAAATATACATTTATGATGCTTTTTACTTAAAAAAGGTCTCTTGCTAAAAATTGCTACGAGAAATGATTCTCGAGATATTTGGAATCGAAATTATCAATACCTGTTATCATTGACATAAATTAACATGTTGACTTGTTGAGTTATTAGACTGAAATCATACGTTTGAAATGTTTTTGTGCCAAAAGTTTAACAGAAACTATTTTATCATCATTTATAAGATTAATTTAAAAAAATAAAAAGTTCCTAAAATTATCCTTTCCGTCAAATAACTATCTACTCATATAAGTTTATTTTTTTGTCCATAATGACATGTATTGAATATTTCCATTCTAAATATCTCAAGAACGGTTGCTTGTAGCGATTTTTACCAAGAGACATTTTTTTACGTAGAAAATCACGGAAATGTACATTTTTTCACTCAGTAGTTTTATACAGGTACGGACGAAAAGTTATTACTCTTCAAGACAGTTAAAAAATCAAATTCAAATTTCTCATGTCAAAAACTCCTAGACACCAATTCTCATCCAAATATTGACGTTACTTCAGAAATTATTTGGAAAATATTGAAATAAAAATGAAACTTCTATCCCCGAAACTAAGCATTTTAGGACATACATTTATACGAACTTTTTTACTTATTTTTATCTGCAGAATATGCTGCCGAAGTTACCGGAATAAAGTTCGGATCATCCTGTATGTTGACAGGCGCCTACTATGTCTCCCCTATATGCAAAATATAAAACATAACCGTCGTAAACACTATAATTTATATTCTATTAAAAAAATATTCGAAAAAAGTAAAAAAATATAATATTTAAAATCTGTTAATGTGCAAAATATAAAATTTTAAAACCTGTATCATCCCTAGTGGTAACAGATGCTTTAAAAATATCTGAAGATATCTGAGTGACACGATCCACGTGTCCAATCACGTGTTGTCTGTCTACTATTAAACAAACAATCGTATGGGAATGCTGCAATTAAGCGTAATGCGTTGAGCCATTGACCAAATTATACCCCCCAGCCCTCGCAAAATCCCCCTCCCCTTTCTATATCAGGGAGAACTAGAGGGGAGTATTGATATCCCCATACGCGTTTGATTGATATAGAGGCTCTAGTATATGGTATATGCATATTGCACGTTCGGTGAAGGTAAAATGGAATGCCTAAAGATATTTAGTGTTAAAAGATATAATTAATGTATTTAAATAAACCATAAAATAAATTGTTCTTTTAAATGGCGTTAAAAACTAAATAAAGCAAAAATAGAGTAAATATTATTAAAATTCATCTGAAAATCAGTAAGTAAATTAATTTTAAACATGACAAGAATAATTTATCGTATTTGTAACTTATTTAAAAAATATATTTATAAAATTATTGTTGTTCGGTTTACTCTATTTTAATAATTTATTTAAATAACTCTTATCTATTTATAAACAACATCCATTATAGTTAGTTCCGAAATTAAGTTCGAAGTATATAGATTTCTTACTCCATATTTCTTGACATTATGGTGAAAGCGTTAAGAAATTACATTTCAAGAAAAAACCTCTATTATTTCGTATTATTTTTTGCGATTATATTTAAAGTTTAGTTATAATTTTTTTAAACAGTTTTTGTCTTATAATAATTGATGTTGCTATTAGATTTTTTTAATAAAACATTATTCAGGTTTAAAAGAGATGTGGAAAAACAGAAAACAAAAAAATTCCGTAGAACTGTATACTTTACTAAATAAATTAATAATAAAAATAAATATCAATTTATAATAGTAATAAAACTAAAAAAAAAAGGAAATATGAATAATGTCAATTTACTTAAATAAAAATAATATAGTTATGTGCGTCTCATTTAGAATAACAACAGGGAAACTTAAAAACTTTATTGGAACTACCTGGTACGTCTTAATACTGGCGCATTCACCATTTTGAAAATAAAGAGGTATTCCACTATTAATTCTCAGAAACTTATTTTATCATAACTTTTTTAAGTAATGCTAATAGTTTTGTTATAGAAATAATATTCTTTACACTTTTTATGTCATTTCATTACAGACAAATGAAAACTTGCCGTATTTCACTACTATTTCACTATCGTGTTATCTCTTTTCTATGAGTTCTCTATATTGGATGTATTTTTTGTTGCAATAAATGATTGAAACCTGTTAACTGCTTATTAAATTAAATTTAATAAATATTATAGTTATCTATATAGAAAAAGTTTTGAAAGAAAATACATTTTAAAAGAAAAAATCTTATATTATAACATATTTCTTGTGCTTAAATTTAAGATTTAACTAATTGATATTATTATTTTTTAATCAAACTTTATAAATGCCTTTATTGTCAAAAAATTTTTAATTTGTAGACAAAGGTAAACTAACAAACAAAGTAAAAAAACAAGGTACACAAACAACCCATACAGCACGTCCAAATGAAATTACGTTTCTACAAGGGAGACACATGAAAAACCAAATATGTTAAAGTGAACCTAAGTGTTCATCTAGTTCTAACATATACATATGAGATACACGCAGATTTATATTGATAGAATTGTGTGATACAGTGTTTACTAGTTGTATACCGTATATGCATTACTCAAGATTCTAAAGAGTTTTTTGTAACGTAACAAATAATTATTAAAATGATGAAATTTGATGTCGGTAAATGAGACATACAATGTATATGTCATATGTATATGTGATACTTCGTATCATAGTTGTGTCTATAGTACACACCTTTGAAAAAATGTGACGTATACACATAATAGAAATTTCTATATAGACACTTTGTAATAGTGTACTGTTGTGTCTACATTCTAGCATAAAATGAAGGTGTGCGCACGCGCGGATAGCCTCAGCGTAAACACACCAAGCAAGTGTATCTTATGTGCTCTCTCTCCTTTCTCCTTTCTAGGAGTAGTATGTGTTAGCAGCCATTATTGTTTTATCATTCGGAAGCTCTATATAAATGTTCTGTTTGTGTGTAGTTTAAAAGAGATTTTAAGGTAAGCACAAGTTTTTAATTACCTTGTTACACCTTCCTAAGAGTATTATTAATATTATAGCAGCGACTCTTCCCTTACTGGATACCCAATTTACCAAATTTTGACTCCAATGAATGAAAACTCGAAATATTCTCGTATAATGATAAAAAGGTTAAACAGACAAACAAAAGATAATACAAAACATTATACAAATAATATTGTCATCCTTATTGTTAAAATAAACATTTATAAATGTTTACAATGTCAAAGAACAAAAAAAATAAAAATAATATTCAAAAATATTTATCTAGTTTATAGTAAAATATCAATGACCTCTAAATAAATTCATTTCGATGTCATTAGTAAATATAGCAATAGCAAACATTAGACCAGGGTTTACAAGATCAAATTCGATTTTCAAAATATAATTCATTTACGGCGTAGAAAGCCTTGTCTAGTAAATAAGAGTTCAATGCTTTGCGAAATGAAAACAATGATGTTATGGATTTGATTTCAAATGGCAGGTGATTGTGCATTTTTTTTGAGTTGTATAATATTGCACTTTTAACTAACTCTGAGCGTGGGGTAGGAAGATAAAGATCTTGCTCCGCGTTCCTGAGTGGATAAGTATGAGATGGCCTTTCTTGAGAAGCTGATACATGTTTACGTATTAGGCAAACGGATTCAAATATAAATAAGGAAGGAAGAGTCAATATTTTTAATTCTTTAAAAAAGTCCCGGCAATGAGTTCTGCTGTTTAGTCTTAGTGAATATCGAACAGCTCTCTTCTGGAGCTTGAAAATGCGGTCAAATTGAGTCGAACAACACGTACCCCAGAATGGAAGGGTATACCTGAGGTGCGACTCAAAAAGTGCATAATAAACAGTTCTAGCCACTGACAAGTTAACTCCTTAGAAACAGACCTTAATGCAAAACAGGCAGAGCTCAATTTTTTCGACAAAAAAGATATATGTCCCATTTCAGAGAATTGTCCACAACAAGCCCTAAGAATTTTACAGATTTTGCGACGTTAATGGTGGTGTTGTTAAGTACAAAAGGCTGCAACGAGTTTTTATACGACAAAGCTTTAGTTTTAGAAATGTTGAGACTCAGGAGGTTCGAATCGCACCAAGATTTAATGGTGATTAACTCATTTGATATAATCCTATGAAGTGCCTGATGTCCTTGTTGCTCCAAGTGAAGCTAGTGTCGTCCGCAAAAAGACATATTTTGCCACTGATGTTTATGTTAGCAATGTCGTTAATAAATAGAAGAAATAAAATAGGGCCTAGTACTGAGCCTTGTGGTACTCCACATTCTATTGGCTTGCTAGAAGACAACGTGGTATCCACCCTCACAAGTTGACTTCTGTCGCTCAGATATGACTTAAACCATTCGAGAGATGATCCCCTAAACCCATAGTGCGGCAGTTTATCAATTTGGATCTTATGATTTACACAATCGAACGCCTTAGAAAAATCACAGAAAATTGTTGCTGTAGAATGATGGTTATTTAGGCTGGAGTAAACTTTATTAAGGAGGGAAAACATAGCGTTATTTGTGGACTTGTTGCTTAGAAATCCAAATTGATATTCAGTAAGTATTTTGTACTTAAACAGAAAAGTTATTCAACTTTAGAGAATATGTCAAAAAACACAAATGCAACAGTTCCAATGCAGAAATGAAGGTAACTACCGGATACTTTATTAAATAAATTAATATCAAAAGTAAATATCAATTCATAACAATAATAGTAATAAACAAATTAAAAAGTAATAAAATATTAACAGTGTTAATTTCCTTAAATAAAAAAATTATAGTCATGTGCCTCCTCCTAGAGTAGCAATAGAGAAACTTTAGAACTTTAGAACTTTATTGGAACTACCTGGTACGTCCTAAAATATCAGCGCATTCACCATTTTGGGAATAAAGTAGTATATCACTAGTTTTTATTATCTTATTTTTTCCTAACTTTCTGAAGTAATTCTAATAGTTTTATGTATAGAAATATTATGTTTCACTCTTTTGTGTCATTTAAGTTTGTAGACCAATCAAAACTTGCCCTATTTCACTATTATTTCTGTACAGTGTTCTCTCTGCTCTACGTACAGAGTTCTGAAACCTCTGTTAAGTGTTTTGTAAATTTAAATAATATTAATAAATAGAATTATTAAGGGCTGCTAGGTCTAAATAACTGCAAATATTTTTAGAGGTGTAGTATATATTTCGACCCAGGAACACGTCTATGAGGTTTTTTCCTGAAACAAAATTGCAAATTTGGATCTTTTGGAAAAAAATGATTTTTAGTTAAAAAACATACTTGAGAATATGATAACATAGGTAGTAGATTAAATTTACAAGAAAGAAAATCCAAAAAGTTCCAGGGTTCTCAAAATTTAAGCAAAACCTTTTTTTAATTTTCAAAGTAAAAGAGCTCGGTAATTTTGCTAGGGTTAGGGTTGACTTATTTGAAAAAACGGTAAAGATAAAATATGTTTCTTTTATCGAGCTCAACCAACCCTAAAAATATTTGGCACTTATTTAAGACTCACCCTGTATCTGTGCCTGTATATAGAACAAGTCTTGGAAGAAATTACATTTTAAAGTATAAATCTACTATTATTACATATTTCTTATATTTAAATTTAAGGTTTAGTTATAAATTTAAACAGTTTAAAAAGTAATAAAGACATTAATGCCAATACTTAAGTGTATAAAGAAAATAAAATAAAGAAAAAATGCGTCAAATTTATAGTTATGTGTCTCCATCTAGAATAGCCGCAGGGAAACTTAAAACTACCTGGTACGTCCTAAAATATCATCTTCGTTATTTTGATAATAAAATGGTATGTTCTAGATTTCAAGTAAATCTAATATTTTTAGAATAGAAATAATATTCTTCACTCTTTTGTGTCATATAAGTTATGATCAAAAAAGAAAACTTTAAATTAAAAACCCATATTTCACCCTATGTCATTTACCTGCTATATGAATACCATTATCTGTTTTCTATTTCTTGCCTCTAAATTGATTATCCAATTTGTTGCAATGAATGATTTAAACTAGTTAATTGATAAATTCTAATGTATATAAGTAAATTTAATATATGGAATAAATTATATGGTAGGAAAGAAGATAATTAAAAAATAATCAAAAGTAAACAATTAGAACAACAATTAGATTTGTCCATATAGTCGTATAATAATATATCCTGCTCTATCCTATATACATGCTATAAATGACCTGCGTACATAGAGACCAAAATCTATCTGTTGATTTAATAATTAACTGATGTGTATATGTATATATCAGTTACAATTACGTCCAACATTCGCACATTTTGTGTTACTGACCTTGCCCACGTGGATGGCACGTTCCATGCCACGTCAATAGTAAACAGCAGCTATTACATACATTTAAACGTTCATTATTATAATAGATATATGCTTATGTGACGTCAATTATGTTAAATTAATTTAATCGAGGGATGACGGTGAAGAAGGATTGTATAGAAATACACTAAATGTGTGAGAATTTAAATTATATAAACAGATTTTTAGTTACATTTTATTTATTGGTTTTTATTTATTTATTAGTTCTATATTTTTGTATTTCTTTATTTATAATATTTTTACATCTACACTGACTCTGGAAAAACTGGCACCTTAAATTTTTATGTATTTTAAAGTTTTATATATTGTGTTTAATTAATTACTTGACTGTTACTTGTTAATTTAATATTTGACTATATATTTTTTCATTAAAAAAAAAAATGTTCCCATCTGTCAATTATACCAGGGGAACACAAAATGTTGTTATTTTGGTAAAAGTTTAGAACACCCTGTGGAAAATGTTAAAAAAGCAAGAAATTTGAAAATTATTTTATCATCTAGGTGCATCATTTTTTCGTTTATCTCAATAGGCTTTATTTTCGTTAGAGATATTCGCTATTGAAGAAAAAACATTTTTTTTCGTTATTTTTACGTTAAAACCATGCCTTTTGCTTTTGGTCCAGTAAGCATACCTGTGAAATAGTGTTGATTTATGTATTGTCACTGTATTGAGAAATCATTATTATTGTCTGTTTGTCAGTTTTTCAAATTTATAATAAATTGCAACAAAGAACGTACATGCAAGTGCGTGAAAGAAGAAGATAACCAAACCAAACCAAACCAAACCAAATCTTATGTCAAAAAGGCCTGCTTCGGGATCACAACTTACTAGGTCTTTTGACTGGGACCAAAAGGCAAAAGCATGGTTTTAATGTAAAAATTACGAAAAAATGCTAGCGTCCTTTTCAAAAGCCAATATATCCAACAAAAATAAAGCTATTGAGATGAACCAACTATCAAGAAAGTATGTACCAAGATGATAAAATGATTTTGAAATTCCTTGCTGTCTAAACATATTCCTTAGAGTGTTTCAAGCTTTCATCAAAATATCAACATTTTGTTTTCCCTTGTATAATTGACAGATGGAAACTTTCGTTTTAAATTTAGAAAGAGATACTAAAAGTCAAATAGTTTAGCTACATATTGCTTAAAAAATCGGCAAAATCGGCCTAATTAGAACAAAAATATATTAAATTTTAAAATACATCAAAATTTTAAGGTGCCCATTTTTTCGTGCTGGTGTACACTTTATAATGCCTATCATAGGAATTGACATTTTAGGTTAACTCATCGTTGTTAATAAAACTACCATTATTAACTAATTAAAAATCAGATAAAGAATATAAACTGTTGTGGGCTTACAAAAGTAGTGCTAGATGTAGGCAAAGATGTAAATGCCATACCAAAATGAGTCAAAAACGTGTGTTAGTATGTTCAATAAATCAATTTTCTTAAAAAAATCAGATTATTTCACCTAATTATTGTCTATAAATTATAAAAGTACATAAAAACTTTTACTAGATCTGATATCAATAAATGTAAGTTAACCATTGCCGTTTACCTACGAAACTGATCTGAAAAGATTTTTAATGAAGAAAATAGATACAGTTTTGGTCTTACGAGTACGGTAGTATAGATGCATTTATCATAAAAAATCGTTCAAAAAACAAGATTCAAAATTTAATTCATTATAAAAACAAGAGTGTTTAAGCTTGATTAGTCTATAGTATAGTATTCTAAAAGTACATAAAATATTCTACAAACACTGGAATTTTCAGAATTTTTCAAAAATCGATTTTGACAACACTACTATAATTAACTAATTAAAAGGTATCAATTAAGAAAGAATGGTTTGTATTGGTATTCCTAGTGGTGTAGGTACTAAATTTAGGCATTCGTGGCAAATTAGGTACATTAAAATAGTTACCAATTATGGAAAATAATTATTACTTTCCGTTAAAAAATCAGATATATTGTAATAATATAGAAAAAAGTGTTAGAAATAAACTCTCTACTGGTTAGTCCCTCACCCTTATATTTGCAGATGCCCTAGCGGTAAAACACGTTTGACTAGGGGTTGAAATGAGGGGTCAAAAGATTTTAAAGCTTGGAACTTCAGTCCTGTGCCGATTACGTGACAGTACAGGTAAGCATTACAATCTAGTTCTTAATTTACTTGTTAATTAGAAATAACTCCCTACTATTTAGTTTGTTAAAAAAATAAAAAGTACCTAATTTCTTAGAGAATAGTAGTTTCATTAAAATTGTAGATTAATCATAGGTAAAAGGTGAAAAATATATATTCCATTAAAGATATTTTTAATAATTAATAAACATAAATATATTTTATATATTCTTTAGGCGAAAACTCATAATTCTAATGTACATAAGTATTTTGTTTATTATTAAATATAGCTAAGTTTAACATTTTTCCTAACGTGTTTACTAATTAGAGATACTAGATATAGTTTGTATAGCAAGAGAATTTATAATTTCGATAAACAAATGATATAAAATACCTATTTGCAAATTAAATCTACTGAAATAAATCGGTCACTGTCACATATTATTTTTGTCTCGATGTATTAAAACTGAATTATTTATTTTATTTTGAAAACTAAAAGCATCACTTTGAAATGCAAGTTAGCTATTTTTTATGTTAAAATCAAAAAAATCTATTAGAAAAATGAATTTAAAAAAAACTGTAAAAAATGTAACAGAAATGCTTAAGACTGATGAAAAATTTAAGGAAAATAATTTTAAAAACTTTTTTTTTTTTTCAAATAATTGATATATTTTTTTTTTTGTTATTGAACATCATCTCGCGTGTATGGGTCATTTATTTCTGAATTTTTCTTTTAGAATAATGATCTAAATAACTAGGATTTTCTAAAACATATATTTTCCTAATAATTAGCCAAAAGAACGACAAATTTATTTAATTTCAGATAACGAAAAATTCATAAAATTAGTTAAGTAATAATTAGTAATTTTTTCATCTTAAGAAAAAATAAATAAGCATAATTAAAAAATTAAATTTTCGTTCTTATATAATGTTAACCGATATTTGTAATCATAAGACATAAATTGTGAAAACAGCTAAAACGATTATAGTATTTTAAAATTAAAATTTAAGCCAAACAGAAAGAAATAAATATTTATTAAATTATTTAGATAATAAAATAATTCAAATATAATTTAAAAGCAAATAAAATTCAATTGCGATTTGAAGGTTTTGTTTCCATGCATAATTCTAAAGTACCTGAGACCCACTTCTTTGTTGACTAAAATAAAATTTGAGTAACTGAAATTCTATTTATCAAATTATGTTTTGAAATTTTATTTAAAAATTAAGAAAATCATAAAAACGTTACCTTCTCATTGGCGTTATTTTGTTAATCCATCAGGAACATGTTTTCTTCATATCGAAAAAAAAAAAAAAATTATAAAATAAAAAATAAAAGAAAAACGCGCGGTTACTATCACAAAAAAACTAATGTCTTCAATTAGTTCCTTACTGAAATCACTTAAATACTTGAAGTAATCTCGGTTAGAGTCTTTGCAATGTGAAAAATATCCCGGTACCCAAACTGTAATACCGTACGTGGGGTATGATGCGGTCAAGTTGGTCCGCGCTGCTCGGCATATCCTTCCTCTGCGAAGGACGCCACCAAAGTGAAGGCGTCGTAAGAAAGCGGCTCTCAAGGCGTCCGTCGCGGTGCCCCCCCTAAGAGACGCCGACGCCGCCACGACGACGACTGCTGAGACAAGACGCGCGCTAGTCTTTCAGCGTCTCTCCCCACCACCCCACGTCTGTCCCCCCTTTTCTCCTGCGCCCCTAGTTCGGCACGCCCCCCCTCTGACGTTCGCGGCAAGGAGGGGGGAGTATTAGACGTAGGGGGTGGTGTGAGACGACGATTAAGTGATATTTTTAAGTAAGCGATAAGAATGCGAGTAGTGGTGGGGCGCAAATAAAAATCTGGGCTTCGTTTTTCTCGGTTTCTCGTTTTTGCGTCTTGATATAGAAAACAAAAAATATTTTTTTTTATGTTTTATTTTTGGATATTAAATAAAAAGATATTTCAAGAGTCATATCTTTGAGGATTAGAGTTTTTTTTTCTCAAATTCTTTAGTCTGTGTGTCTCAAATACGCAAAGCGTTTTGTTTAGTTTTTTTTGTATTCTAAACAAGAAAAATATTTTAATGTTATATTTTTAGTAAGGTATAATATAAATCTGCGATCAAGTAGGGTAAAATAAAACAATATCTTTGATTTTTTATTCTTCGGTTTTGCGTGACGATAGTGACAATAGAACGATGTCTTTTTTACATGTTTATTTTATGAAATAAATACATAAACACATCTAAAAGAAAAGGATGATAAAGTTCACATTTAGATTAAGTTTAAAAGTTCGTTACTTAAAATTTTAGATCAGCGTGTTCTAATAAATAAAATTGTAAAGAAATATTATTAACTGCTATTTAATTTGTTTTGTATTATTTATTACGCTGTCTATTTAATTAAAGTGTAGTCAAAATAATAAAGAGTTTAATTCTGATGGATGGCCGAAGTAAGCGTTTTAAACAAGATTTTGGACGGGTTGCCGTCTGAAATCTCCGTCATTACTATTAATCCAAACCCCAAGACTATAAGATTTATTGATATTCATTGTTTGTTCACGCCGGTTATAGGCTAGATGAGCTCGCATACCTCGTGAGTAAGAGCCAATTTAAATACTTACTATGTCGGTAGGTCATAATGTGACTAAGAATACTGAGAATTACGATAAGAAAACTTCGACAAACCGGGTAGATTGGTTTAGATTTTTTATATTCTACGTTTTATCTCATAAAAATGAATTAAAAAAATATTTGTGATTTAAATCTTTATTTTGAAAGAGAAAAATATCTTCAGGTCAGTTAGTTACTCTTAAGATTACACAGAAAAATTTTTGTTGGTATATCCCGATAATATACATAAAAGGCATGGCCCTATCATTATTTATTTTTAATTTTTGAATTAAAAACTTAACAACTTAAACTTTGATTTGAGAATTTTTTTCTTTGTCCTTTCTTGTAATCTTAATAAACTATTTAGTAAGTATGCTTTTAAACTATGTATTTAATATATCTTTTTATTATTCTGGATGACCGTTTTCTGCCCTAATCAGCAAGTTATTAAAAATTTTTGTATTTTTTTTTTTTTTTTTTTTTTTTTTTTTTTTTTTTTAACTAATATATGTTTATCAAGTTTCAATGAACAGTTTCAGTGAAAAATATCATAAGGTTCATAAAAATAATGCGAGGTTTTCCATAATCTTTAAGTACACGATTGTCAATTTATAGAATAAATAAAGA
>NW_022146646.1:0-26356 GCF_002938485.1 Sitophilus oryzae | reverse complement strand
ATGAGAGGAGATTTGCGAATTTGTTTCGGTAGGATTTACAGTTAGTAGGATGGAAAGTGAAGATATGAAGAAGTTATTGTGCTCGAATATTATGCTCTTATGCAAAAAAGTTAGGTGTGTGTTGTCTAGCCGCTTAACAGGTCGTGTGTGTGCAGTGGTTGTCGACTTTCACGGCGGATGAATATAATAGGAACGGATGATAGATTGGTTTTGAAAATTGGGATTATGTTATAATAAAGCGCGTGCGACCAACTGTAGCAATGCGGCCACTTGAGAAGTGGGTATGCTCAGCAGTTAGCAGCGTGTGAAGCCGGGAAATATTAGCGAAAAATGGTATTGCATTTCGTGTGTAAGATGTAGGTGTGAATGAAAGACACACGGAGCCGGGCAGTATAGTTATTAATTTTTGGACACTCACAGCCCTATGCATCATAACTAAGTCACGTGTTTCGGAATCTCATGATCCGATCTCTTACATCAAAACTTTTTCTACAGGCATAGAAGGTAGGTAAACTACTCGAGCCTTGTAAGAAAAAGTCTTTGACTATTTTTTTTATCCATAAAATGGGACTATATGGTTCTTTGTTCTCGTTGTACTAAAAAAACCGCAAAAGAGGTTTGGGGGAAGACAATTGTTTCTGGACGAATTTTTGTTTTCCAAAGGCACAGCTCCTAAAATATACCAGGTATTAGTCTAATATTCTGCCCGTGCCCGCTCGGTGGGAAAGCCAGAAAGAGAGGTAAAAGGAAACCTACCTTAGAGGCGCCCCGCATTTCTGAAGTCAGGCCTCTAAAATTTTTTTTTTTCCGCGAAAAAAAAGTGGCGTTTATAAACAAAAATAATAAAAAAATGTAGTGAAATATAGAAGAACCATTTTACAAAAGAAATGGGTCGTTTGGTGGGAAGGTTGGAAGATATTTATAACAAATTTTTGCAGGGAGTTTTTTATCATTCCGACTTTTTCTTGATTTTGGTCCAAGTTCAAATGTTAAAATGGCACTGTAGCCAAACATAAGGCAACAAAATCTCTTCAAACCAAAATGACGGTTGCTTTAAATACTAAAAAAGGTGTTTATTTTTTTTTAAAAGTTGTGATGCACTCTGATACGGACAAACCGTAAGCCTTTTGTAATAGAGGGGAAATTTGTGTGCAATAAACTTATTTTGATTCCAAAAATATTGTAGTAGTTTATGTCCAACGGCAATATTAGGGAACCAAGTATATCAAATTCAGAGGTGTACACTTTTTAGATAGTCAGTAAACCTGTCAAGATTTTTTTCTATACACTCCTTTACTCTCTATCAGTTAAAACGTATTTTAGAGAATCAAGTTAATAGTTATTTTTTAATACCCAGACAAAAATGGTATTTTATCGTCGACGAAAAATTCATTCACGAGCGATAAATTCGCGAGTGAATTAATTCGGGACGATATGCATTATTTATTTGGTATAACAATTTTTTTTGCCGAATAGCGATTACGTTTTAAATATTATGAAATTATTATTTCAAGAATTATTACGAGTAGACTATTATGCTGGATTGGCGTTGGTTTCTGAGTAAATTTACAAATAATAATTTTTTTTTATTTTTTTTCTAATTTATGATTTCAACTATTTAGTCAATTGTTTAATTTTTCTGTCGTGTTGATTGCTTATTGAATTGGAACCAGAAGAGTTGATTTAAAAAATAGTATTACCCAACAGGATATTCGAGTGCTGAGGGCGATACAAACGCCATAGATACGCAACTACTTTCACATTTCAATCCTGAATGAGTATGAATAAGGAATACAAAAATTTTCAAAAAAATGATTTTTTTGTTGAAAATCATAATTTCTTGGTCTTTGAAGAAATAAAGTTTTTTAGCCTATCCTCGCTGTTTAAAGTATCATTTTATCTACCCTTTGTTAAGTCTATATTTATCTTTATAGCTACTATTTTCGATAGATATAAGGCAATTTTAACAGTTGCTATGGAAAAAAATGTGTTTATTTTTTTATATTTTAGCTAATTTCAGAAATACATAGTAGTTCTTTTGTAAGGAGAGGTATTGTGTTTCCATGAACTTATTTTGGGTCAAAATTGATGTAGTAGTCCTAGTAATTCTACGGAATATTGGGACAGCCCCAGTATACAATCAATATTTCATCGAGGTTTTTCTTCACACACTTTTCAGATAGTCAGTATACCTGACAAGGTTTTTCAATACACTTCTTTACCCTCTGTCATTTAAAACGTATTTTTTTAAGAGAAATTCAAGTTTTAAAAATAATAGTAAAACGATTAAAACCCCTGAAAAACACTAAACCGCCCGCACCAAAGGGCCAGATTTAATCAGTTTAATAATTAAAAATTTGGATAGGCCTTTTCCGCCTTTAATCAACCGCGTCCTATCGATTTTTGCGAAATTTTTGTTTTCGCATCGCAAAAAGCGAACAAACAAACGTCCATTTCAGATCCTGCAAATTTTATACGGTTTCTGCAGCCACCGGGTGATGCTATCGACCGGGGGGCGCATCCCCCCGTAGCGTCGGGGGCCCCCGAAAATGATAAATGTCCGTCCCTCGGCATCAGCGCCCCGTTCTTGCTGTTCTGGTGCACGTTATTTACCTAATGCGGCATTTTTTTATGCACATGTATATGCGTGCGGGTGCAATATACATGCACACACACGTAGGTCGGGAATGCAGGTGCGTAAGGGTGACATAACGTTGTATTTTTTCGCAAATTGTATTTAGATTTTTGTTCTCTCGAATGAGGCATGCGGTAACTTGGTCTGATTATCCTGGGCACTAAATAAAAGCACAATACAAGATGTATCCTTAAATAAGTACAAGATATTTTAAGAGTATACTCAAGCTGTACAGGGGTGGCGCACCTCAGTCGCCTCGGTTGACAATACAAAACCGGAAAGATGTAGATACAATAATTTTATGGGTATATACTGGGGAAGGCAATGTGCAACAATGGGCTCTTTTCACAAAAAGTAAAATACCCAATTCAAGCATAAAAGCTGAAATAGAAGACTATTTCAGTATATTTATCCAAAAAAAATAGTTCCACGAATTGACATAATTTTCTTTTATAGGTCCTCCAAAATTGCTTTAATATTGGAATACTAATTTTAAAGCGCCAATTGATGAAAAATACATCCAATCACATTCCAGAACCGTGCTCGTGCGCCAGCCAACAACTGGAAACATTGCGATTTGATTTGACCAGCACCACCTAAACTCAAGGCCAATCAACATGATATGGGAAAGGCAAATATGGCGGCGAAGGCAGCGCATTATTAATTGGTTTACCTTTTAACCTGAAAAGCCGGTCGTGGTTTCTCGTTCCGATTTGCATAACAAAAAATAATTAATTAATCTTCCTAGTTTGTTGTGCTTCTTCAACACGTTTGTTTAGTTTTTAGTGTTCAGTGCATGGTGTGATTCAGAAATTGTGATAAAAATAAAGTGTAATAAAAATCAAAACCAGACATTCCACATAGAGAACTTCAAACTATAATATATATTTTACATAAAACTTTTTTTTTTTTTTTTTTTTTTGAGACACCCTGTTTTTTTTTAAATAAATTGAAGCAGATTCAAATGCTCTTTCAAACTATATTAAAGGTTTCCTATCATCTATCTAGCAGATTTTGAATAAAAAGCGATTTTAAATTAAATGGCAATCAAGGTGGCTGGTATCGCCATGGCATTTTTCTAGTGACAGTTAAGTAACTATTTTCAAAATCGACATGTAGTTTAAATGGACCATTATGTATTGGAAACAGTTTACTAAATTTACCCACAATAGTTTTATAACTCAGTATTCTTTATTTCAGAAGAAAATAAGCCAGTATCTGCTGGCGGAACGAATTGATGTGTTACTAGTGATTTTATTTGAAGGACAAATTATTTCTTGGCCTCAAGAGCTTATGCTTAAAGATATCGAGATAGGAATCTTTCTGATAAGTGTTCCTTTGAAAAACTACTTGTCTTATTTCGCAGAGCTGATAAAAAACCTATTAGGCAGAAACCTGCCGTTGGAAGAAGAAACTGAATTTGCCGTAATTGGCTCTTTTTATAAAAAATCCATATATTCTAACAAAGTTATCGTCAAATAAAAACAAATAATTACTTCTTCGTTTTTTCTTGATAGAATTAATAAATACATATTAATCAATGATTATTTATTTAAACTATTGTAGGTAAATTAAAATAAAAGTAAACTGGTATAAATTTAAATAAAGTCTATAATCTAATTTCGATTTTGAAATAGTTAGTTTTGTTTTTTTTTTTTGTTTTTTTTTTTTTTTTTTTTTTTGGTTTTTTGGTTTTCTAAATGTCACTAGAAATTGCCATGGCGACAACAGTCATTATTGACATTGTTATTTAAAAAATCGGTTTTATTCAAAATCTGGAGCTAGATAGGTATAGCAAAGGCTAATATAGTTTGAAAGGAGCATTGAAATCTGCTTCGATTTGATTTAAAAAAATCCTGTATTTACACCCTGGTGTTGTATGTTGAAATCAGTTTTTATGTAAAATATAATCCTTAAAATAGATCACCAATTATTGGTACCCTCCTGTAGTAAGTTTAAGGTAAGCAATAACAGGTTTTTTTCAGAAAAGTTGTTATTTTTTACCTTTAACTTCAGCACAAGAATTAATTCTAAAAAAGGTAATGTACAGGGTTTTAATAATCAATTTTATTGCAGCATGCAGTTATTTAAATATCTTTAAATACCTCATAAAACCAAAAGATTTTGAACATATTTAACCCTGATATTAAATGCCTTCTTTTAGGCGCCAAGAATCCAAAAATTAAATATAAATAACCGAGTGTTCCATAAGAAAAAATATAACTTTGGTATGGATATTAGTTCTGAGACACCCTGTATATTTCAAAATAATTTTAAATTGTGCACATTGCCTCCCCACATATACCCATAAAATATTTGGTTTCTACATCTTTCCGTTTTTGTATAATCAACCGAGGCGAATGAGGTGCGCCACCCTGTACTGTTCGGGTTGCCCTCAGGGGTCGGGTAAAACGGGTGTATGGCTGAAAGAAATATATATTATATTTCAGAAATCTGCCTAAGACTTAGCCTCATCCTCTCGTGTTAAGCCACACCCAAAATTCCAAACACACGTGCTTTCATTAAGGCTTCATTAAGGTTTGCAAAGCGTCAGCATTTGCCATAAAATAGCGAGCAATTTGTTACAAAACTATATAAATTATATATCACTGTAATTACAAAAGTTCAATCTATTTCCGTATTGTAACAGAATTTTAAATTATATCTTTATGTTCGAAAAAATTTAGTCCAAACATAAGGAATATTTTGTTGATGTTTGATCATCAAAATCTTAAAAATAAAGAAGTTGTCCAAAAGTGTGCTACAATATAGGATATAGTATAATCCTTTATCTTTAATTTCCTTCTTCATTTGTGTAAAAATACCTAGCCAATTTTACATAAAACGTTAAATGCCGAAAGCTTATTTTGCTACTTTTTCGGACTAGTAAAATGGCCTCATTAAATTAATGCTAATGAAAAATGAAAAATTAATGCTAGCATTTTGAGATCCACCGACAACAACCGGCAATCAGCTAGCCCTCAGTTTATTCGACGCTCTGTGTTACTACATACACTTAACTTGAATGAAAATACTATATGATCGTAAAAAAACGACGTCAAAGACGGCTAGGGCATGACAATCGATGAGAATTTCGACGAGGTCAATCTCTAGATGTCATTTACTAAAAATTGACATAAAACTTGTCAAAAATTAACACTAATTATAGAAAGACTAAAAAAGGATAGAACGTTTCCAGACACACAAATCTATTTCCAAAAAAAATATTTTTTCTCGAAATATTAACTACACCATTTAAAAAAAAGTTTTATTCGATAGCAAAATAAATTACAACCCTCTAAAGGTCAACTGGCAGTAGGCGCCGTTAAAGAATAAGGAGGAGTTCGGGCCAAGTAAATGATGTCTAATGCTTGACCTCGCCAAAATCATCATCGATTGTCATTCTCTATAGCGTTTTTGACGCCGTTTTCTTTTAATCGTATGGTACTTTGTAATATGGCGAAAAAAAATCTGCCATAATACCTAGTATAGTTTTGATTTCAAGACAGTTCTAGGATTTTGAATAATTTTTTAAAAAAAGGCTGAAAAAAATTATTTTTAATTTTTTATTAATATCTTTGAAACTATCAAAACATATTTAATAATATTTTAGGAATATGTAAAGCGATTTCTAAAGTTCTCTGAAAACTGAAAAAAAAACTTAAGAAGAAGAAATTTAAAGAAATTCCAAACTGTTTTCTGAAGGCTGAAAATTTGTAGATAACATTCGAATGTAATTTGAAACAAAAATATAACAGTCAGACAGAGCAGTATTAGGACACAAAGCGTCAGCACGACCTCAAACGCGCTGTCGAAAAAAAATTGGCACTCAAAGTGATTTCTGAAGGCTGAAAACATTGCAAGGTAATAGTGAAAACAATATATATCTATATATATATGTATATAATATATATTATATATATTAATAAAAACAGTCAGACTCGTCGATAATAGAACTCCGTCAGTCAGCAGCTGATGGAAATGAGGAGAATTTACTGACAGCGCGCGTGTAGACGGGTCTTTACTCAATAACAGGATGGTCCGAACAGTATTCCGAAAACTCCGGGAGCATACTTTGCAGATAAAAATAAGTAAAAAAGTTCGTATAAATGCATGTTCTAAAATGCTTTGTTTCGGAGATACAGGGTGTAGAAGATTCATTTTTATTTCGATTTTTCGCAAATAATTTCTGAAGTAACGTCAATATTTGAATGAAAATTGGTGTCTGGGAGTTTTTCGACATGAGAAATTTGATTCTGATGTCAATATGACTAAAGCATATTTTGCAGATAAAAATAAGTAAAGAAGTTCGTATAAATGCATGTCCTAAAAATGCTTTGTTTCGGAGATACAGGGTGTAGAAGATTCATTTTTATTTCGATTTTTCTCAAATAATTTCTGAAGTAACGTCAATATTTGAATGAAAATTGGTGTCTGGGAGTTTTTCGACATGAGAAATTTGATTCTGATGTCAATATGACTCCAGCATATTTTGCATATAAAAATAAGTAAAAAAGTTCGTATAAATGCATGTCCTAAAATGCTTTGTTTCGGAGATACAGGGTGTAGAAGATTCATTTTTATTTCGATTTTTCCCAAATAATTTCTGAAGTAACGTCAATATTTGAATGAAAATTGGTGTCTGGGAGTTTTTCGACATGAGAAATTTGATTCTGATGTCAATATGACTAAAGCATATTTTGCAGATAAAAATAAGTAAAGAAGTTCGTATAAATGCATGTCCTAAAATGCTTTGTTTCGGAGATACAGGGTGTAGAAGATTCATTTTTATTTCGATTTTTCTCAAATAATTTCTGAAGTAACGTCAATATTTGAATGAAAATTGGTGTCTGGGAGTTTTTCGACATGAGAAATTTGATTCTGATGTCAATATGACTCCAGCATATTTTGCATATAAAAATAAGTAAAAAAGTTCGTATAAATGCATGTCCTAAAATGCTTTGTTTCGAGATACAGGGTGTAGAAGATTCAATTTTATTTCGATTTTTCCCAAATAATTTCTGGAAGTAACGTCAATATTGAATGGAAAAATTGGTGTCTGGGAGTTTTTCGACATGAGAAATTTGATTCTGATGTCAATATGACTCCTACTAGTAGAAGGCACCACCTACATATTTTTTAACTGGATTGAAGGGTAATAACTTTTCGTCCATACCTGTATAAAACTACTGAGTAAAAAATATACATTTACGATGTTTTTTTACGTGAAAAAGGTCTCTTGGTAAAAATCGCTACGGATACTTGGAATCTAAATGATCAATACCTGTCATCATTGACATAAATTAAACATGTTGACTAAATAGTTGACTGAAATCATAAATTTGAAATGTTTTTGTGCTAAAAGTTCAACAGAAACTGTTTTATCACCATTTTTGCGCAGAAAAATTTATGATTAATTTAAAAAATAAAAATTTCCCAAATTTATTATTTTAGTGATCTACTCAACGTGTTTATTTTTCGTCAATAATGACATGTATTGTCTATTTCCATTCTAAATAACCGTGTGCTCGTAGCGATTTTTACAAAGTGATATTTTTTACGTAAAAAGTCATAGAGATATATTTTTTCGCTCGGTAGTTTATACAGGTACGGACAAAAGTTATTACGCTTCAAAACAGTTAAAACACACGTAGGTGGCGCCCTCTACTATTAGGAGTCATATTGACACCATAATCAAATTTCTCATGTCAAAAAACTTCCAGACACCAATTTTCATCCAAATATTGACGTTACTTCAGAAATTATTTAGAAAAAATCGAAATTAAAATGAAACTTCTATACCCTGTATCTCTGAAAGTAAGCATTTTATGACATACAATTATACGAACTTTTTTACATATTTTTATCTGCAGAATATGCTGCCGCAGTTTACGGAATACAGTAATCGGACCACCCTGTATATCCATATTCCTCAACACAAAATAATTAATGTTTTTTTTTCACACAAAACAAAATAATTAATACTTTATGCGAAAAAACATTTGTCCTTTTTTTATTTGGGACAATTTCTTCCGACTTTTATAAACTAACATGTTTTAGAATATATTTGTTATAGCTTCCTATGATGCTGTTTCTAGAGCTATTCGTTTTTTAAAGTCGATAAAATTATGATTTTGAAACAAAAAATCCTGTTTTCTGTGAATTCCATCCCCCCTCCCCCTCCACCAGGGTCTACTGGAACCGCTATATTTCTTTTTACCGACTGACTCTGAACGTGCTTGTAACCCACTCCGATGTCGTCTATAGTCGATCCTATCGAGTCGCAGCCGCTCCTTTAATTGGCAGTAATAAACAAGAGTCGATTTAGTGCCAAAGCGCGGTTAACCTAAAATACACTATATGGAGGTGGAGGGAGATACTCTATGTGTTTCGTCCCCCCACCCCACACCCCATAGTCGCTCGCGCTATATCCGAAGCGGTCATCTATGCGGAAATTGTCCGAGAAAGAGAATTATGGCGATGAGTTGGTCAGCCAGGAGGGTCGGTCTGCAGACGCGTCCCCTATTTCTTTTAAATCGCCCTTTACAAAGCTTAGAAACGACACCCTTTATACATTTAGTTTAATAAGTTTTATAGATCTTCTACAATTTTTCCCTGTTTTTGTATTCACTAAATTGGGTCTTATTGTAAAAATCTATTATACATGGTGAGTCTAAAATAAGTTCAAATATTTTCAGTGCTGGTACATATTCTCTCTTAAAAGTTTTTCAAATAAGTCCAAAATAACCAAGTTATTTTACTTTGAGAATTAAAAAAATATTTTTGGCTTAAATTTTGAGAACCACTGGATTTTTTCTGGGTTTTCTTTTTTGTAAATTTCTTCTATGTTTCTTAACTAAAAATTTAAAAAAATGCCAAAAATTTTTCAAAAAATTCCAAATTTTAATTTTTTTTGACGAAAAAACTCATTGACGTGTTTCTGGGGTCGAAATACATATACTACATCTAAAAATATTTGCACTTATTTAAGACTCACCCTGTATATCTCTATTTACTCATGCTTTTAGTGTCTAATGCGTTATTTCAAATATGTAGTAAATTAAAAATATCCCAAATTAGATTATTATTGTTGCCAGGAAGTGTTTAGAAATTTCATGAAGTTTTTTAATAAGAAACAAGATGTGTCAGAAAATAAATTTATTTAAAGAAATTAGTTATTCACAATAGCTTCAGAAGTGGGATTGAGCTGATAAAAAGTTAAAGTAGATTTAAAATTTAAAGATTTTAGTGATGAGAAAAAATAATATTGTTTTTTTTTCTTATAAGACACAATAAGTTTTAAAGCTTTAAATATTTTTTTCTGTATGTAAATTTGTACTGCTTGTACTTTAAGTCACTAGGCAAAAGTAGATTCTGGTATCTGGTCAAAAGAAATACATTTTCTTTGTGTGTGTGTGTGTGTGTGTGTGTTTGCCATTTTTATAAAAAATTGAAAATAATTAAGTTAACTGTTTAACTGTTAATTTTATAAAAAATGCTTACATTTTGAGAACCACCGTGTCGGCACCGGTAACCGATAATCAGCCAGCACTCATTTTCAAACGTCCTATGTTGCCAAACCAACAAGAGAATAGTTATATATTTAACTAAAAGTTTGCTAAAAGTGGATTCTCATCGATAGTTTACGTACAAAGAAATATTTGAAAGTTATAAGTGTTGAGTGAAACATGATTTTTGTTGTTTAAAACAGTGTTGAGTAAAAGTTCAACAAAATGTGGAGTCTGTTGAATGTGTTCATTGTGAACATTCATTGTAATATGACGATAAGAGAGGGTGCAATAATTATTGTTAAAGTGTATTCTTTAAGTTTAGTTGATAATGTCTGTAAAAAATATGTATACTGTATACTGTGCATGAAAAACAAAACATTTTCAATATTTCAAATTTCGGTTTTTGATATTTGTCTACACTATCAGTTAAGATACTAGGACTTATATAGACTTATATACTACTGTAATTTAGAAAAATACCTTATAATCCAATCTATACAGGGTATTCCAGAAATAATGCAAATATTGGTAGTATATTTCGGCCCCAGAAACACGCCTAAGAGCCTATCGTTTTGCGAAAAAAAAAATTATTGAAAATTTTATGTTTTTCTTGACATATTCAGGCAAATTTTAAAAAACTTTTTAATGCCACTTGTTTATTCATCTGAAGCGCCGAATAAGCTGAAAAACCTCGTAAAAAAACCTTAAAGCCGGTTATCGCCAGCGGTTCTCAAAATATTTTTTTTAAATTTTCAGAGTTAAATAACTCGGTTATTTTCAATTTATTTAAAAAAAAGGTAAAGAGAAAAGTTGTTTCTTTTGATCAGATCTACCACCCCTTTAAATATCTGCACTTATTTCTTGGACATCCTGTATTATACAGGGTGTGTTTAGAACTCAGAAACGCGCCCGTAAGTTTATGCAAATCCGTTTTTTTATGCAAAAAAGTTGTGGAAAATTATCATTTCTTTTGACACTTTTACTTAAAGTATTTAAAATATAACTTCTTACTGTACCACAACAAATAACAGAAATTTTATCATTGTCATTACCAATAAATTTAGAAAAAGAAAACATTGTACTTATTTTTAACACACACTAAAGGGTTACAGTTATTTTCAACTAAATTGGAGGAATAAATATTAACAATTATTGCAGATGTATTACACTGTCCATGTGGCAACACCGTTGGATCAGCTGAGCGTCGCCCTCGGTTCTTTGAATATGTCAATTATTTTTTAATTTTAAATAACTCATTTATTTTCAATTTACTTTAAAATTTATAAATAGAAAACGTGTTTCTTTTCTCCACATCTAACACCCCTATAATACTTGCATCTATTTAAGGAACACCCTTATATAATTCAATAATACACAAATAATATATCCATCAGTAAATCACAAACGTGAACGGTGCCTGACTATCGATCTATGAGTGAGTGGAACAACAGGTGGCCAACCGATTTATACGTTCTTTTTTATTTTTTTCGATTTTTTTATTATTTTGCCCGATCAGACCGCCAACGACACCTATTAATACATTGTTTTTTTTTGTGAAACCGACGGTTGGCGTTCATTGAGCCCCAAAGCCAAAAACGGATTTTTTCTAATTAATTATGTAGTCGATATTTTAATAGAAAAAATATACAGGTTGGGTTTTGAATAAATACGAGTGTTTTAACTGGTAGTAAAGTAGTAAAAAATGTACATACATTAGAGGTGGGCAAAGATTGAACGAGTCGTTCATTTGATGTCAACGAGTCGTTCTGACGACTGAAGTCAACGAGTCGTTCATTTGAACGACTCGTTGATTGAGTATTAAAAGTGAATCGTGAGATTCGATTCACAGCTTAAAATACGGTTCGTTCAATTGAATCGTGGCCAGCACGGATCGTAACATTTGAACGATGAGCCGTAAAAAAGAGTCATGAGAATTGAATCGGATCACAATGTGACCAGTCGTTCAAAGTGTCATGAGAATTGATTCATTACTTACAATACGGTTCATTTAATTGAATCGTGGCCAGCATGGATCCAAAAGATTTGAACGATGAGCCGTAAAAATGAATCGTGAGAATTGAATCGGATCACAATGCGTTCGTTTCTACGGCGCGGCGCGGCGGTGATATAGGCATAGAGTCAGGCTCCAATATTTAGACTTGAACAATAGCCCTAAACAAACATCATGGGCATAAAATGCAAACGATAAGAAAGTTATTTACAAAAAAAGAACTTATTTATACTATGCTTAGGACGGGATGAGTATCTGTATGGTATTTAATTTTCACGTTAATATTTTTGTTAAAATAATATAAACCATTAAATGTCGGACTAAAAGACGACATCATGTTTTTATGCAATTCCAAATAAATATTGTTGGCCTCTGATCAATATGATAAAAAAACGGCGTCAGCGATGGTTATAAAATGAAGACCGCTGTCATTTTAATATGTAAAATTATATGGGGAATGTCATCGATGTTCATTTCCAAGCTAACTGAACACCATTTTTTTTATCATGCGATGTTATGTACAATTTATTATGATTATTAAATCGGAATTAAAATATGGCTCAAAAAATATTAAATTGGTATTAAGAAGTCTTTAATAATTAGTATATAATATGAATTGGATTGATAATTTAATATTATTGGTAAAATAATCAATCCAATTACGCCAGTGTCATAAAGTGTTGAAAAACAAATGTAAGAACTGTATATTTCTTTTTCTGGTCCCTTAAGTAATTATGCGACCAAATTATCGCTGGTAGTGCCAGTTACGATTCTTGTTTTTATGAAACGTAAATTGTGCATGTGGTTCGTTCAAATGAACGAATCGTAGAAGTCAATTCAATATGAAAAATTGAATCGTGTTATTCGATTCACTAAAAAGAATCGTATCGCCCATCACTAATGTACATGTACTGCCAAAATTTCATTTTACTGCCAAGCGTTACAGTCTGGACCGAGGTCTGGACCTGGACGCCCTGTATATAGAAAATTAGATTCTTTTGATCAATTCTAACGTTATTTAATATTGCTGAAACTTATTTAAGGAACACCCTGTATATTTACGCTTACTATAACATAACACACATTTTGTTTAATACTTATATTTGATTTTGATAATTTCCATTACACTTATAGATATGTTTATAAAAAATGTGGTTTAAACTACAGCTTTAATAAAAAAGCAACATACTTTTATGTTTCGTACATCAGTCGGTAAAAATAATTAAAAAAAATCCAAAAAAACATAAAACCACCTGTTGAGCATTGGACTCAGGAAGATCGATAAGCCGCAGACCTACTATGCCAATGTACAGAGGTAGACAAAGAGGTATGAAAGCTCGTACGTAGATTTTTATTGGGGGACAAAGCCAACTCAGCCAGACCGGAAGTCGGTATTTTGTAATGTCTAGAACGCGGTATTCCGGCCTGTGTATTGTTTACAGGCCAACAGGGGTGTTTTGTAAAGGGAATATTGGTTCAAATGATTTTTTACTGGTCATTGGTAAACTTTGACTCTGGTTTGTCTGTTTTTATTTCTGTTGTGTTTGGGTTTGTTCATTATTTCATAAAATACATCACCTACGTTACGTTCTAATCTTCCAGAGAGATATGTAATATAAATATAAATAGACAAAACGTATTGAACTAAAGGTAGGTACTTTAAATACTAAATATAACAACCAGATGAAACCCGAAAAAAGTTGAAGTTACATGTATTTATTAAAAAATAAATATATAATATAAAATATGATGTAAAAAACGGTGTCAGCGATGGCTATGAAATGAAGATGGCACTTACTTTATATGCAAAATTATATGAGGAATGTCATCGATCGTCATTTCCAAGCCATCTGGGCGCCGTTTTTTTCAATCATTTTGAATAATACCGGTCTCAAAAGTGGATCACCCCTATAACTTTTTTATTTTTTTCAGAAAACAAAAAGGAGACTTGGTATGTTAGTATAGGACCTAAATTAGGATTGATTGACGTATTCAGTCATTTTTGGTTACTTCCTCTTTCACCGGAAATTACTACAACTTTTGATTTTTAAATGGCACCCTCTGTATATTTTTATTTTATTGGATAGAAAATAACATTCTGGATAGAATGACATATCATGTCATCTTTTGACATTTTTACTTAAAAAATAGTATTTAAATTTCAATCTAGAGTGTCACGGCTGTGTTAATAACACTAATTTTTAATCAAGGAGCCTTGGAAAAATAGATTTGATCATTTAATTTTTTGTGTATTTTCCTGGTGGATTAAAAGATGCCCAAATTGTTTTTTAATCATATCTCAATTTTTCCAAATGGAACAAGGGTGGCTCCTTATCATATTCGGAAAAAGCATTTTTTACGAATAATTTGGTACCACACACTTGGTTGTTAATGGTGGTTATGAACCGCATAATTACATATTCAAATAAACCAAATGCAAAAATGTCAGAAGTTGACGTATGATATGTCATTCTCTCTAGAGTGTCATTTTCTATCGAATAAAGTAAAAATATACTGAGGGTACCTTTTATAAATCAAAAGTTGTAGTCGTTTCCGGCGAAACAGGAAGTGACCAAAAACAATTGAATACGCCAATCAATCCTAATTTGTCATACGTATACCTACTAACATACCCAATCTCGTTTTTTTATCTAAAAAAATAACAACATTATAGAGTTGAGCCACTTTTAACACGCACCCGATATAGATAATATACAGGGTGGTCCAAACTGTATTCCGGAAACTTCGGCAGCATATTCCTCAGATTAAAATAAGTAAAAAAGTTCTTATAAATGTATGTCCTAAAATGCTTAGTTTCAGAGATACAAGGTGTAGAAGTTTCATTTTTATTTCGATTTTTTCTGTCTGAGAGTTTTTTGACATGAGAAATTTGATTTTCATGTCAATATGAGTCCTACTTGAAGAGGGCGCCACTTATATATTTTATAACTGGTTTGAAGAGTAATAACTTTTTGTCCATACCTGTATAAAACTACCGATTAAAAAAATATACATTTACGACTTTTTCTACATAAAAAAAGTCTCATGGTAAAAATCGGTACGAGTAATGGTTCTCGAAATATTTGGAATCAAAATTATCAATACCTGTCATCATTGACATAAATTAAATATGTTGACTAAATATATTGTTATTAGACTGATATCATAAATTTGAAACTTTTTGTGCCAAAAGTTCAACAGAAACTGTTTAATCATCATTTTTTCGTAAAAAAATTTATGATTAATTTAAAAAAATAATATAGTCAAATAACTATACTCAACGTGTGCTTATTTTTTTTTCAATAAAGACATGTATTGACTATTTCCATTTTAATAATCTTGAGAACGGTTGCTCGTAGAGATTTTTACAAAGAAACATTTTTTACGTAGAAAGTTATGGAAATGTATATTTTTTCACTCGGTAGTTTTATACAGGTACGGACGAAAAGTTATTACTCTTCAAAACAGTTACAACACATGTAGGTGGCGCCATATACAAATAGGAGTAATTTTGACACCAAAATCAAATTTCTCGTGTCCCTAAACCTCTAGACACAAATTTTCATCCAAATATTGACATTACTTCATAAATAATTTGGAAAAAATCGAAATAAAAAGGAAACTTCTACGCCCTGTATCTCCGAAACTAAACATTTTAGGACATACATTTATACGAACTTTTTTATTTATTTTTATCTACAGACTATGTTGCCGAAGTTTCCGGAATACAGTTTGGACCACCCTGTATAATCTAAGGATTTATAATATGTTTAATGTACCTACTGTGGTGTTTATTTTCTCTGTAGATATTATATTTTATGATATCACGTCATTAATTTTTATTTATTTATAGTCCGTCCAATGGGAGGATCCGTAAAAGTGACAGTTGTGTCTGTCATTTTAATTCTCAGGCAAATTGTATTTTATGTCATTTTTTAGATGTCATCTGTCGAAATCTTCCCTTACTCGTTGAAAAGACTATAATTCCTAAATGCTTTACACGCTTTAGAGATGTATTTATTTAACACATTTTTTTGTTAATAAAAAAATTGTGAAACTATGCCAATTGATGTAGTCAAATTTTGATGATATTATGACCTTATGTTTTTATATGTAAAAAAATATAATAAATAATATTTTTCATAAATTTTACGTACATTTAAACACCTGTTCAAATTTTCTCAAAAAACTTATCCTAGTAGTATTAAATTACTTACCTTGAAACTATCTCAATGACGACGTCAAATGGGTCAAAACACTCAATGGCAGTAGAAAATTATCACAAAGAAAATTAAATCAACAAACAAAAGAAAAAATATTATTGCAATGTTACCCCTAATTATTAAAACAAATTGTCCTAACAAAAAAAAATACCCACGAAAGTAAACTTAAATTCAACAAAAGCAATAATATTAAAATATAATTATTAAAAAGAATCGACAAAAAAAGAAATATTTTCCCTAAGATATATTTTTTTTAAATAAATAACCAGTAAATAAATAGTATTTAATTATTGCAACCCCTTTATCACATACACGGTACTAAGAAAAAAAATTACATCACTTATATGGGCACTATAGTCAGACTTATATTCTCTGCAACTACCCCAAGCAGGACTGTTCTTACTTCTGATCTTAGAAACAAAAAAGAACCCTCTTACTTTAACGTCTTAAGATTGCCCCCACCACCCTAACAGTCGGTTATTTTACAATGGCACGAGCCATATGCCACAACGGACAATACCAAGAATGCGGAGATACATGTATTTAAAAAAATATGTTTATCTACTACTCTTGCATCTTGCGTACCCTCAAAAATTTTTTTTCTATATATCCTATAAATTTAAAACTTTTATATTTTTTATTATTTTATATTACAATAATATCCGTAAGCTATTCTTATTCGAAATATCTATATTTACAGTCAATAGAAAAATATGTATATAGTCATTATAAAAACCAATAGAATAATTTTATAACGATAATAATAGTATTATATAATAACTTTCTCATTTTTGTTTATATCATTTACTAAATCTTTAACTAAACTAAAGCACCGGTATTTATAAACTCTATATAGGGGTTGGAATTTTGAATGCTTATAGAACGCACTGCGTAGTAAGGGTTACGCTGGAGTGATTGTATGTTGATGAGGGCACACGACCGACCGTTGGGATTGTCATAGACGAGTGATTTTCTTGGCTTGTGCCCTATATGGTTCGCTGGGTGCTGTATGGACATTTTTACTTATTTTTTTCTTAATATAATTCTTCAGTACCATAGACATATATATAAAATACTAGCGTTTTATATAAAATACTGAACATTTTCTCACATTTATGTCAGCATGAGAAAAAACAATATGACGATATTATTATATAACTTGGTAATATTTGAGGGGTAGTTTCATCTCAATGGAATTTGACTTTCGAAAAATCCGTTTGCTAAAAATAAGCTTTTTACGTCAAGCAGTTTAAGCAGAATCGTGGTTAATCAATTACCCAACTTTTTTGAAACACCCTGTATGATTTTTTTAAAAACTTCAAAATATGTAAAAAAACAAAATAAATTATGCGTGTCCAAGCGTTTTCCCGAAAGACTAACCGTTTTTTTAATAACAAATATTGTAATATTTGAGGGGCGTTTTCACCCTCTTGGAATTTGAGATTTGAGAAACCCCTCCTTATCGAACCTCTACACACCACAGTCAATCCGTTTGCCAACAATCATGATTATTCAATGGTCATATTTTATGAAACACCGTGTATAAATTTTTATAAAATCTTAAAATATGTAAAACAACAAAATAAAATATACGTATTTAACGTAACGTGTTTTTTTCCGAAAAACTCACCGGTTTGTGAATAAAAAATATTCTAATATTTAAGGGGTGGTTTCAACCCCTTAGAATTCGAGTTTCGAAAAATCCCTTCTTATCGAACCCGTTGATTACGTCAAGCGCTTTAAGAAGGATCGTGATTAATCAATGACCAGATTTTCGAATTTTTAAAAAATCTTCAAATATGTAAAAAAACAAAACAAAATATACGTGTTTAAGCGTTTTTTCGGAAACTTGACCGTTTTTTAAATAAAAAATATTGTAATATTTGAGGGGTGGTTTCACCTCCTTGGAATTTCGAAAAATCCTTCTTATCGAACCTCCACACCCTAGAATCAACCTGTATGCCAAAATTGAGCTTTTTACGTTGAGTGGTTTAGGAAGGATCGTAATTAATCAGTGAGTCAGTCACTTAAGGATTTTATATATTAGTATAAATAAACTAATTAATTGTCCTAATATAATATTTTTTTTTCAAAATTGACGTAGTTTCAGAATCTCTTCATACCTTATTAATTAATTACTACTTCTTAATTATATTATTATTATACCCTTCATAACCTCTTTTTACCTTATTTGATAGAAAATGATCTTCTGAATAGAACGACATAATATCATATGTCAACTTTTGAAATTCTCGCTTAAAAAAAATAGTATTTTAAATTTCAATCTAGACTGCCATGGCTGTGTTACAACAAAACCACTAATTTTTAATCAAGGAGTCTTGGAAAATACATTTGATCTGTAGAAAATCGTATTTTTAATAATAACTCGATTTTTTAAATAGAACGAGTGTGGCTCTCTAGCATATTTACAGAAAAAGTATTTTCTAATAATTAATTTGTTACCACACACTTGGTTATGAACACAGCAATTGCACTGTATATTGAAATTAAAAATATTATTACTTTAAGTGAAAATCTCAAATATAATTCTATTGCGAATGTCATTTTCTATCAAAATATTCTGAGGATACCATTGAAAAATCAAAATCTGTAGTAATTTGCGGTAAAACAAGAAGTGGCCGAATATAATTGAATATGTCAATCAGTCCTGATTTATGTCATATATTCTTCATTTTAAGGTGCCGATGCCGTGCCGATGCCGTGCCGATGCCGTGCAGATTCCTGCCCAGGCGTTCATCTTTTCCTTCCTCATCAGATGGTTCTATTTTCTATTAATTGCAGCGACTTGGAGTGCTCGGAAGTCCAGTACATGCCGGTCCAATATGTCATATATTAACATATACCAAATCTTGTTTTTTTGCCTGAAAAAAGTATATTTTTTTAATTTTAATTTAATTAAGCCCCTTTAATTTTTGTTGAGTTCATGGTCACACTATTAAACAAATGTTAAATTTCCTACATAAGTTATTAATATAATGAATAAGATATAACTAGATAACAATGTAGCATTAACAAATGTTTCATTCTTAACTAACTTGAGAGGTACTTAATGTCATCTTTTATGATACCTGACGGCATCTGTAGGGCGGGTATAAATATATTTCAACTTTAAGAAGTTTAGTTTCGGTTGAGTTGATACGCTTCACAGATATCTGAAGCACTTGCAACAGGAAATAATATAAATGGATACTTTAAGGGATAAATATGAATGTAACTATATCAAAATCTGGGTTTTTGCTTATACAGGGTATCTCTTAAATAAGTGCAAGTATACTATATACGTGCAAAAGTATACTACATAATCTTTGAGACTGATAGATGTTTCTGTTATTTGAATTTCAAGCTGTAGTTATTTTATTTTTAAAAAGATATAAGTTGGTACAATTATTGGAATGCAAAGCAGGAAATTAATATATATAATTTTAATTTTGTGACAATGATTACTTATGAAAAAAAAAACTGTATAAAACTGACAAAATCCAATCGAGTTATTTTATTTCAAGAAAAATATTTTAAGGTATGTGATAATACAAAACAAAAAATGTGTGTGTCTTAAACATACAAAAACACCACATACAAAAAAAAACTATAAAAACTGTTTCTCAAACAATCAAACTCCAAGAAACTTCCAACATTTATTATACAATTATACTAATATTACTTTATTTATTATTAATACATAATATTTATTTATCATTATAACTTATGTACAAACATAAATAGGTTTAATATTGCAAAAATAATACAAAATATTTTATTAGAATTAATTTCAATATTTTAAAAATACTTTTCTTGTAACTTTATGCCTTAAAAGTTTGTTAATTAACTTTAATCTTATTTTTTTTAAACCAGTACCTTTTCGCCTTATTAAAAGCTATTGTAATTTACCGATCGATGTGGTGTCTTGTGATTCACCGATCGATGTGATGTCTGCGATGTGACAACCACCCCAGTTTTTAGTACCATATACGAGATGAAATACAAACTTTATTGGTGGCTAATACAACTTTCTGAGTCTACACTTACTTTTCCTTCTATTTTCCCTCCACTTCACTTTAAAAAACACAAAATACGCGTAATAGCATTAACCAAAATGCAATATCAACATTATTATTTTTCAGAACGTTATTTATTTAACATAATTTGACACAAATTATAACCTTTAATTGTACAAGAGCTTGACAAGTCAAAAATTTTAAGTCGAATTTATACGCATCTGAGTCCGTGCGTTGCACATCGTTCCGTCACTCCAATCGTATTGAAATATAATTTGTCATTTTCGAAATAATCCAATAAGACTGGTTAAATTTATTTATTTATTTAGCGTATGGCATATTAAGACAAAAAGTACGTATATGACAAAAAGAAAAAAAAATACAAACGAACATTTCACAAATTTATATAATCTATTGATTCTGGAGTTACCAACAAAAAATCTTCTGGTCTGCCGTTATAAGCCGTTTCGGGGCATTCCCGATATATTTGATGGTTTGATATTTGCCGCACTCGCAGGAGGGGCTTGGACTCTTGCCCCATTTGTGTAAGGTATAGGCGTATCTGCCATGCTGCGTTCTAATTCTGTTTAGCGTGCACCAGGATTTTCTTGGTAAGTCGAAACCTGGTGGTGAGTTGCTGATGCATGGCATGTCACTGTTTTGTTTCGACTTCCATTCCTGATACCAAGCGTCGGTGATGTTCCATTCGTCTTCAATTGCATCTAGTGCGGTCTTTATGGGTGGTTTTCTGGATCGAAGGCGGTTGTGGTTAGCATCCTCGATGTCTGTATGGATCGGTAGTTCTCTGTTGCCAATATCTTGTTAAACTCTCTGTACAGAGCATTTATGCGGCGCAGACTTGGGGGTGGGATGTGACTCAGTACTGGAAGCCATTCTGTGTGTGTGGATTTAATAACCCCAGCGACCATTCTCATTGTATTATTGAGCTGTGCGTCTATTTTGTGGACATGTGGACTATTGAGCCATACCGAAGCACAGTATTCGGCAGCTGAGTAGACGAGACCCAGAGCTGACGAGCGTAGAGTAGATGCTGAAGCGCCCCAAGATGTTCCGCACAATTTTTGTATTATGTTGTTTCTTATTTTCAGTTTATCTGCTGTTTTTGATAAGTGCTCTTTAAACGAAAGTGTTCTATCGAGTGTATCACCTACTGTGTACTTTGGGTTTTTATGATGTTTGAGAGTAGTGTTTTCAAACTGGACAATGAGTTCCCTATTTGCAAGTTTGTTATTCAGGTGAAAGCACGATACTTCTGTTTTCCTAGCGTTTGGTTGGAGTCTCCATTTCCAAACATCTCGAGATCCCTAACTTCTCGAGATCAGCCATTAAAATTTCCTCTGCTTCTTCGAATGAGCCGCATCTTATAGTAAGTCCCCAATCGTCGGCATACCCATGTTTTCTTGACCTAGTTTCTGGTATATCTGAGATGTACAAGATGAACAAAAGCGGCGCGAGCACCGCTCCTTGAGGTAGACCGTTCTTAAGTTTCTTTGGAGAGCTTGTGTCAGATCCCATTACGACTTAGAATAAATAATTCTCAGAAACTTATATAATTAAACCTTCTCGCCACACCGTGTCATATGCTGCCGACAGGTCGATGAAGGCAGCCGCTGTTTTTTAGACTGGTTAAAAATAACAAGAGACAACGCCGTGACAGATTTATATATAAACCCATCCATAGTTAACTTAAAATATATTAGAAACTTTTTTTAGTGAAATAAATGGATTGGTATGGACGTTATCTGCCTTTCTTCTGTCATCGTCTGTAGAAAATCTCACTTGAGTCGTAAAATAGAGTATTGTAGTAGTAGTTAGTAGTTAAACAGAGTATAGGAGTAGTAATTAGTAAATTATTAAAGATTTTACATTATTTTCCGGAAAATTAGAAATTTTTTTTAGTGCTACAAGTTCATTCTCCTAAAATTTGTTGAGGGTGCGTAGAAGGCCTTGCAATGTTTTTCACCTCCTACCTTGCTGCTACATATTCTGCATATTTGTGTGTCCAATATCACACTAGTTCACACTAATTTTAGTTTTCTACAGAGTAAATTTTACAAAAATTAATTTTTAATTATATCAGTGACATACCTAATTAATTCTTAGATCTCTTTATCACCCTATTGGTAAGTATTCGAAATCAAATTAAATGTATACTTTCTTGTCCTTGTGGCAACACATGCAGGGCGTTGATTATTTCTGAATGACGGTTAATGCTAGCTGTGCTCAAAATGTTAGCATCATTTTTTCTTTAAACTTAGAAAGTTACATATCTGATGATTTTGAATCAATTTTAAAAATGGTAAATATAAAATATGTTTCCTTTTGGCCAGATCTACTACGCCATAAAATACTTGGAATTATTGAAGGAACGCCCTGTCTATTAACATCTTATAGTATCAAATATTTCGATATATTGGATGGTTAATTTAATCTAAATAGAGCTAGAAAACCTAAAGGATCAAGTCTTACAAGAGAATACGTCTCCCCATCCAGCCCTTCATATAGGCTAATAGGGTAATTCTGATTTATCGATAGATTAGCACCAGATACTCATTCACATGCATGCTGCAATGGCCATTTCTAAAGAAAATCGAAGCATGGAGACAACACACTGAAGAAACATTTAATATGTAATATAATTTTGCAGAGATATTAGAACAACAATAGGAGTATTTAACAACAAATCTGTCTTTACGGATTAAGTTAATTTAGTTAATTTGACATAAGGTAAACAAGTTCAACATATTAATATATATATAAACAGATTTGTGGAATACAGACCACAAAATTGATACACAACGGGTAAATAAAAACGCGTTGTTTTTTTATAGTTTAAAAAATACAAACAATATAAGAATTAATAAATGATAATTTACAGACTAATTAATCTATATTAACCACATGTTGATTTATGTTAAAACACTGGTTAATTTCTTAATATTTTTTTTTATTTCAGACTGAAAGGCTGCACACATTAGTTTTCATTAGGGTCGTCACTACCCTTGGACAGCACCACGATGTAATTAAGTACGAAGGAAGGACGCCAGGTGGGAGGACAGTGATGCTTCCAACCCTGTACACCCCTCAAAACGTCTACTCAGCCGAAATTCATTCGCTTTAAAATTGATTGTAATACCCTTCAGTCAATTCAGGGCTAGGTTCAAAGATTGCGAAATACAATTAAAAATAAAGATTTCGATTTAGTTTTAATAACTTAATAATAACAACTAGTTGAAATGACTAAATTTAAAACTATTATTAGTTAAACTTCAACGCCCAGTATCTTTAAAAATGTAGTACCTTTTATACTTCAATTAACTAGAAAGAATAATATATTGCCGTCCAGGGTAATGTCATGCGTGAGATAAAAAAAGGACAAACAAACGAAAAAAAAGTGTATTCTCCAAGGAACTACTGTCATGCGAGCCCTAATAAGACCAACCCGTAAAGACAATCTTTAGAAGGTATGACCTGAAAAGAATTAAATACAAAGGTGGGTACAGTCACAAAAACTATTTTTTTTTCAGAAAACCACCTACCTGAGATATAAAGGAGTATATTGGTTTGATTATTATACATTAGTTACATACTTATACGATTTTGTGGATACTCTTTAAGAAATAAATAATTAGAAATTTCTGTTTAGTTATTTTTGAGTGATATAAAATAATAACGTGCAGCTTGGTATCAAGATACATCTTAGAACTCTTTTAATTCAATTTTCTTGCAAAACTTTAAATTATTTGTAGAAAAAAATACAGCATGCAAAATTTGAAAATGACTATAGCACTGACAGAGCTGTGCTTATCATCTGGGTAGCTTCCTCTAGGAGATGCGAGATCTTGTCGTTGGTGAGGAAGCTCCTAGTCAGGTGTTATAATAGGGAAAATCCCCTCAGGTACTTTAGCTAGGTCTAAGGAGCATCTCATTGTCTCGTCTCTGGCTGTAGTGTCGTGGCCAGGAAATTGCACCAAGACGTATAATGATTCCGGATGGGACCACCCTGTCCGTCATATCAGGCACCGTCTACTCTCTGTGGTCATGTATCAACGGGGTTTTAGCTTAACCGCTCAGACCAGGAGGAGACAACCTCACTAAAAACCTAAATCATATGATGGCGGGACCAGGTCAAAGGGATGCGTGGCTAGATAGAAGACTAGCCTCTACTGGTCTCCCTTACTTCTACCATGCGGGGCTCTGTAGAAGTGGACCGACTAACCCTTGCGCTGTAATTGACCTCAAATTCAAGAAGGCAATAGAGAAATAAGACATATCATCTGTTATAGATTCCAGACAACACCCGTATCAGATCGAAAGAGAGACCAACTTAAAGTGGTGGAGAAAATGGAGACAGATCCTCTAGCCCCCACCTCACAGGTACCTCAGCCAGACACAAGCCCCTCGACTGTGAAGGGCACGAAGAGCCAAACCCCAACCGTAGCAAGGTGAATACCCTCGTGAGATGTAGATGCGCACTCCTGGGAGGATGAACATCTGTTGTCAGAAGAGGACAACAGTAAGATTCCCATGTATGATGCCATAACCTAAGAAAGGGGGACACAATAGATCTTTAAGGTCGCTCCCTTCTCACTCATTCTACATTCTACATCACCTGGGCAGTACTTTCACTGCTATACCTACCGGATGTTTTTCCACAGTAGCTCGCCCATGTAACTTTTTATTTTTTTTTGAATAGAATGACATCTCACATGTCAACTTTTGACATTTTCGCTTATAAAAATAGTAAATTCAATTTTAATCTAGAGCTTCATATTATGTTGTGTTCATAATGACAATTTGACTCGACATACCAAGTATTTGGTGCAAAATTCGTAAAAAAATGCTTTTTTTCAAATATGTTAACGAGCCTCCTAACCTTCGTTTCATTTGAAAAAATTGAGAATATTAAAAATATGATTTGGGCATTTTTAACTGGCCAGGAGAACTCACAAAAAACAGTAGACGATCAAATGTATTTTCCGAGGCTCCTTGATTAAAAATTCTCTCTCGCGATTTAAATTTAAAATACTTTTCTTTTCTAAGCGAAGATGTCAAAAGTTGACATATCATATCTATCATTCTATACAGAATGTTATTTTCATTCAAATAAAGTGACAAAATACAGTACCATCAAAATCAAAACTTATAGTCATAGTCATTTCCGGTGAAACAAGAAGTGACCGAAACTAATTGAATACTTCAATCAATCCTGATTTATGTCATATAGACACCCACCAAAAGTCGTTTTTTATCTGAAAAAATAAAAAAGTTATTGGAGTGAGCTACTTTTGAAAAATACCTATTATGTAGGTATCTACTGGTATATTTACTCCAAGGATGAATTTAACCATACTCGTCAGCTATAAAAATATGTTTTTTTCTCGTTTGTACCGTATTGTCTTATCTTCCTTGTCTGTACCGGGTGGCTAACATGGTTAGCGAAACGTGCGTTCAGTGCAAAAGTAAAAGTGTTTTGGTGTATAAAGGTTCCAACCCCCCAACTGTAAGTAAATCGACAAAAAGAAATCGCTGGAAATTATTTTCAAATTCGAAAAATGTCCGCTAAACATTGCATCACTTATGGCTAATCCGAGAACGGAATTTTTCTCAAAAATATACACACGAAGATGTATTTTAAATATTGCTATTGTTTCATATTATTTCACTATTGCCTCACAATTGCTATTGTCTTATTATATTATCCTATAAAATAAAGTAGTCGAGGAGGGATAAACTTTTTACTTTTTACTTGTGTATAAGTATAAACCTTGTTTGGGTTAACGGAATCAAACAAATTAAGGCATGTAAAAAAGGGCATTTCAGGGGCAAAAAAAGGGCAAAAGGGCATAATAATTTACAATATAAATTGTGTCTCCATACATTTTGCCGTGGTTGCAATAATATAAGGCTCTGCTTGACATCATAGAAGATATTGATTG